>NW_026867476.1:1222082-1256088 GCF_020745735.1 Hemiscyllium ocellatum
TGTGTGTGTCCCTCACCGCGGTGAGTGTGTGTGTGTCCCTCACCGCGGTGAGTGTGTGTGTGTCCCTCACGGCTGTGTGTGTGAGTGTCCCTCACCGCGGTGAGTGTGTGTGTGAGTGTCCCTCACCGCGGTGAGTGTGTGTGTGAGTGTCCCTCACCGCGGTGAGTGTGTGTGTGAGTGTCCCTCAACCGCGGTGTGTGTGTGTGTGGGATGTGTGTCCCTCCCTGACCCCTCTGTGTGTGTGTCCCTCTCCCCCCAGGGTGAGCCGTGCTGCCTGGGGAGACTCTCTGAGGGAGTACCTGTGTGTGGACCCCTCTGCGGCGATGCACCAGATCGCGGAGTTCCTGATGAGAGGTGAGACCTTCCTCATTACCCACCTCTGGCCCGGGTGGGCGTCGCCGTCCGGGACCCCTGTGCGTAGCCCCCATCCTGCCCCATACCCACGTCCCTAATTACCCCGGGGAGGGGGGGCGGCGATCTCTCTGGGCACGGCGAGGGTCAGAGCCTGGGTCTGGAGTCACATGGAGCAGCCCGGGAGGAGACGGGGGAGAGAGTTACCCTGTCCCTGTTTCTGCCCTCCCCCCCCCCCCCCCCCCCCCCAGCGAAGAGGAGCAGGTAGGAAGGTTCGGCGTCGAGCATGGGAGTCAGGGCGCGGTTTTCCTTTTGGTGAGGTACGGAGCGGACGCAGACCCTTCGGCCCATCCCGACCCTGATATCCCTATCCTAACCCAGTCCCCGTTTGCCAGCCCCTTGGCCCATTCCCCTCCAATCCCTTCCTATCCCTGTCCCCATCCACCTTTTCAACGCTGTCACTGTACCAGCCCCCACCACTTCCTCTGGCAGCTCATTCCACACACGCACCACCCTCTGGGTGAGAAAGTTACCCCCTCAGCTCCCTTTCCCCTCTCACCCTAAACCTACCCCCCTCTAGTTCTGGACTCCCCCCCCCCCCCACCCCAGGGGGAAAAGACCTTGTCTATTTACCCCTATCCCTGCCCCCTCATGGTTTTATAAACCAGGTCACCCCCTCAGCCTCCGACGCTCCAGGAAAAACAGCCCCAGCCTCTCCCTGTAGCTCAAACCCTCCCACATCCTTGTAAATCTTTCCTGAACCCTTTCACAACATCTTTCTGATAGGAAGGAGACCAGAATTGCACGCGATATCCCAACAGTGGCCCTAACCAATGTCCTGTCCAGCCGCAACATGACCCCCCCAACCCCTGTACTCAATACTCTGACCAATAAAGGAAAGCATACCAAACGCCTCCTTCACTATCCTATCTACCTGTGACTCTACTTTCAAGGAGCTATGACCCTGCACTCCAAGGTCTCTTTGATCAGCAACACTCCCCAGGACCTTACCATTAAGCGGATATGTCCTGCTAGGAACTGCGTTCCCAGAATGCAGCCCCTGGCGTTTATCTGAACGCAGGTCTTCCCTCAGAGCCCCGCGGGCGTGACGTGAGATTCGGAAATGCGGGGGGAGGAGCTGCCGCTGCGCGCGACTCCCGCAGGGGGCTGGTTTTCCGTCGGCCCTCAGTGACTGGGTGCGGAGAATCTCCGACGCTGACCTAACTCCCTCCGAGTTCACTCCTTCAGAACAGCAGGAGGGCATTCAGCCCCTCTCCCTCCTCCCCAGCCTGTCTCACGGGAACAGCAGGAGGGCATATTCTGCCCCCCACAGACCTTGGCAGACCGTCCCCAGGGTTGACTCTGACCACCTTGTTGTGTCTTTTTGTCTCCCCCGACCCTGCCAGGAGGGAGCGACGCAGACACGGAGCACATCAGGGGGGTGTACCTCAGGCAGTACCTCCCTGTCTCGCCAAAGGTTCGTATCCGGGGTTACCCGCGAATGGGGGGAGGGGGGAGAGCCCACACTGTGTAAAACACACACCCCAGTCCCTGTCACTCCGGGTCACTGACTGGGGGTCTCTCTCGCTCTCTCCCTCTCTGTGTCTGTCTCTCTCACTGTCTCTCATGCTCTCGTTCGTCTGTGTGTCTCTGTCTCTCTCTCTCTCTCTCTCTCCCCCCTCTGTCTCTCTTGTGCACGCACTCTTTTGCCCCTTCCCTATCTTCCCCCCTCTCCTCCTCCTCCCCCCCTCTCCTCCTCCTCCCCCCCTCTCCTCCCCCCCTCTCCTCCTCCCCCCTCCTCCTCCCCCCCTCTCCTCCTCCTCCCCCCCCTCCTCCTCCCCTCCCCCCCCCCCCCCCCCTTCCCCCCCCCTCCCCCTGTCTCACTCAGTCCCTGCCCCTCTCTCGCCCCCTGCAGGTGAGCTATGACCTGGTGATATCAGCGTACTCTCTCTCTGAGCTGCCTTCTCTCGCCGATCGGCTGTGTGCGGTGGAGACCCTGTGGAGGAAAACCGACAGCTTCCTGGTGAGCTCCCCCCTCCCCTTCCCCCGCCTGGGCTGGGGGAGGTGGGGGTGGGGTCGGGTGAGAGGGTTTGTCTTCAGCGACTGCACCGGGGGTAGGTCCTGAGCAGCCCCCTCCCTCCCTCCCTCGATCCCTGACTCCCCTCTCCATCTCTCTCTGCCTCCATCTCCCTCTCGCCCAGTCTCCCCCCTCCTCCCCTCCCTCCTCCCCCGTCCCTCGAGCTTGCGGGTGAGGGGCTGCAGTGTTTGATGGAACGGAGGGGCTGGGGGGGGTTCTCTTCCGGTCTCCCCGCTGTGGGAAGGGTGTTGTGAAACTGGAGAGGGTGAGACCACCGTTCAGCCCCTCTCATCCTGCTCTGTCCATCGATCAGCTCACGGCTGTACCTTCTCCCCCCCCCCCCCGGACCCTGGGCTGCTACCCCGCGCACTGACCTGACCCCTTTGTGTTCAAAATAAAGCCACGTTAGCTTTGGAAATGTTCACCGACGTAGCGTCAATCCCTGGGGCAAGGGATTCCTCAGATTTACACTCCCCGCGGGGAACTGGAATTGAGTCAATTGTCACGTACGCAGTGAAGTGCTTTATCTTGTGAGCGATCGGAGTTAAGTTGCGTCGATAAGTAAAGAATAGGTCGACAGCAGCAAAAGCAACTACACGGGGACAGGCGGACGTTCAGGGTTTGTGAGTCCATTCGGTATTCGGACAGCAGCAGGGTAGAAACTGTTCCGAAACCAGCTGGGAGGGGTGCCTGAGTGTGTGTGTGTGTGTGCGCGCGCCTGAGTGTGTGTGTGTGCGCGCCTGAGTGTGTGTGTGTGCGCGCCTGAGTGTGTGTGTGTGTGCGCGCCTGAGTGTGTGTGTGTGTGCGCGCCTGAGTGTGTGTGTGTGCGCGCGCGCCTGAGTGTGTGTGTGCGCGCGCGCCTGAGTGTGTGTGTGCGCGCGCGCCTGAGTGTGTGTGTGTGCGCGCGCCTGAGTGTGTGTGTGTGCGCGCGCCTGAGTGTGTGTGTGTGCGCGCGCGCGCCTGAGTGTGTGTGTGTGTGCGCGCGCCTGAGTGTGTGTGCGCGCGCCTGAGTGTGTGTGCGCGCGCCTGAGTGTGTGTGTGTGTGTGCGCGCGCCTGAGTGTGTGTGTGTGTGTGTGTGTGTGTGTGTGCGCGCCTGAGTGTGTGTGTGTGCGCGCGCCTGAGTGTGTGTGTGTGCGCGCGCCTGAGTGTGTGTGTGTGTGTGCGCGCCTGAGTGTGTGTGTGTGTGTGCGCGCCTGAGTGTGTGTGTGTGTGTGCGCGCCTGAGTGTGTGTGTGTGTGCGCGCGCCTGAGTGTGTGTGTGTGCGCGCGCCTGAGTGTGTGTGTGTGCGCGCGCCTGAGTGTGTGTGTGTGTGTGCGCGCCTGAGTGTGTGTGTGTGTGTGCGCGCCTGAGTGTGTGTGTGTGTGTGCGCGCCTGAGTGTGTGTGTGTGTGTGCGCGCCTGAGTGTGTGTGTGTGTGTGCGCGCCCTGAGTGTGTGTGTGTGTGTGCGCGCGCCTGAGTGTGTGTGTGTGCGCGCGCCTGAGTGTGTGTGTGTGTGCGCGCGCCTGAGTGTGTGTGTGCGCGCGCGCCTGAGTGTGTGTGTGCGCGCGCGCCTGAGTGTGTGTGTGTGCGCGCGCGCGCGCGTGTGTGTGTGCCTGTGAGGGTGAGGGTGTGCCTGTGTGTGTGTGGGTGTGCCTGTGTGTGTGTGGGTGTGCCTGTGTGTGTGTGTGTGCCTGAGTGCGGGTGTGCGTGTGGGCTTCTGTACCTTCTCCCGCACGGGCGGGGTTGGAGAAAAACGCCGCCCGGGTGGGACGGAGCTGTGAGGGAAGGCTCAGAAAGCAGCCCGGCCCAGCCCAGAGGCACCTCAGCCCCACTGGAGTGGGCCCAGCGTTTTCTCCCTTCATCCACCTAACCCCCCCCCACACACACACACACACACACACACACACACACACACACACACACACACACACACACACCTCCCCGGGTCCACTCCCAGCTGCGATGAGCACTCGCTGAAACACGTCCCACTTGCTGACCACCGCAGCCAGTGCCCTCTTCCCCCCCAGACCCGGGTAAAAGAACCACCCTCCAATCGCCGTGAACGTACGGGGGTTTGCTCCCTGGGGGAAGGCCGCTCTGACTGTCCCAGCACCGCCCCTTGCTCAGGGCGGGAGAGGGTTTCAGCGGGAGGCTGTGACAGGCCGGGGCTGTTTTTCCCCGGAGCGTCAGAGGCTGGGGGGTGGGGAGGGGGGGGGTGACCTTTTCGTGGTTTACAAAATCGCGAGGGGGGGGGGGGGACACGGAGAGGGTGAAGAGACGAGGCCTTTTCTTCACCACCCCTCGCTGGGTTAGGGGGAGGACAAAATCAAGTGGGACCTAAGGGTCTGGTTCTGCGCTGGACGTGTCTACGCCCCCCCTCTCCCTGCACGGTAAGGGGGTGGTGAGTCGGTGGATTTGACCGATGTAACCGAGGGGGGTGACCGGGACAGGGCGCGATCGATTCTCGGAAGTGAAGGGACAGGAATTGGGGTGATTTCCGTTTCCCTCCGCTGTTGATTTGTTGGTTTTGTTTTGTCTCCCTACGCGCCTTCTCTCTCTCTCTCTCTCTCTCTCTCTCTGTCTCTCTCTCGTTCCTCGACCCTCCACAAACTACCTCCCCTCCTGCCCCCTCCCGAAACGTCCACTCCTGTACCACCTCTGTACCCCACGCTCTGTTGCTGTACCCGTCACGGGGCTCCTTTCTCCCCTCCTCCCCTCCCCCCCCTCCTCGCTTTCTCACCCCACCCCCTTTGCCCCCAACTCCGCCACCCACCCACCAACCTCCCTCGTTCCCTCCTGATGACCCTTCCCCCTCCCCCTCCCCGCTCTGCAGGTCCTGATCGAGAACGGAACCAGGGAGGGACACCAGATACTGATGGAGGCGAGAGAGGCCGTGCTGAAGGTGAGTGCAGGGGAACCTGACTTCGCACTGACCCCCACTCGCTCCCTCACCACGCACCGTACCCTGTAATATTTTATATCCCCCGTCGGGACCCTCCTTAACCCCCTCTGTCCCTGTTTAATATTTTATATCCTCCGTCGGGACCCTCCTTAACCCCCTCCGTCCCTGTTTAATATTTTATATCCCCCGTCGGGACCCTCCTTAACCCCCTCCGTCCCTGTTTAATATTTTATATCGACCGTCGGGACCCTCCTTAACCCCCTCCGTCCCTGTTTAATATTTTATATCCCCCGTCGGGACCCTCCTTAACCCCCTCCGTCCCTGTTTAATATTTTATATCCCCCGTCGGGACCCTCCTTAACCCCCTCCGTCCCTGTTTAATATTTTATATCCCCCGTCGGGACCCTCCTTAACCCCCTCCGTCCCTGTTTAATATTTTATATCCCCCGTCGGGACCCTCCTTAACCCCCTCCGTCCCTGTTTAATATTTTATATCCCCCGTCGGGACCCTCCTTAACCCCCTCCATCCCTGTTTAATATTTTATATCCCCCGTCAGGACCCTCCTTAACCCCCTCCGTCCCTGTTTAATATTTTATATCCCCCGTCAGGACCCTCCTTAACCCCCTCCGTCCCTGTTTAATATTTTATATCCCCGTCGGGACCCTCCTTAACCCCCTCCGTCCCTGTTTAATATCAAATGCTAATTGTGTCACTTTATTTCTCCCCCCCTCTCTACCCCCGCTCCCCACCCCACTCCCCTTCCTTCCCACTCCCCTCTCTCCCCTCCCCTCCTTCACAGGCCAAAGGTGAAGAGTCCTCGGGTCATGTTTTTGCTCCGGTGAGTTCCCTCGGTCCCTCTCCAATTCCCCCTCCCTGGCGTTGTAATCCCTGACGGCTGGGTGCAGCGTCTGCCTGCTCCCTCTCCTGACAAACGTCTCTCTCTCTCTCCAGTGTCCTCATGACGGCGTCTGCCCCAAGCTGACAGCAGCGGTGCCCGCGCCCTGCAACTTCACCCAGGCCTACCACCCGCTGCCCTTCCCCTGGGTGAGTGTCTGCGCTGGGGCCTGAGCCGTTAGGCCCCAAAAGCCTGCGGCCTACTTTTGGCGCCTCGCGTCAGGGGGAGCCGGGGCTGCCCTTGCCGAGGGAGGAGGGGTGGGCTGTGGGGTGCGGGTTGGCAAGTATTTCCCCCTCCCGGTCCGCGGGTGTCCAATCACATCTGTCCCGCTCGGTCTCTCTCCCCAACGCTGGGAGGTCAGCTCCGCCATTTTGTTTCCCGAGCCATGTGGGCGTCGCTGGTTCGGCCTAGCGTTTACCCCTCCAACCCTCCCCAGACACTGCTTGAGAGAAGGTGAGGGGGAGGGGGTGAGGATTGTGGTGAGCTGTGGGGTAGACCCACGATGTCCCTCAGGGAGAGGGGGGCAATCCCAGGATTCTGACCCCAGGAAGGACCGGCCGATAGATTCCGGGACGGGGAGTTGGGGAGAGGGGAGGGGGGTGGTGTGCCCCGTGTATCTGCTGCTCCCCTCCCCCTTCTAGATGGTAGAGGGGTGTGGGGGGGGGTTTGGGAAGGTGCTGTCTGAGGAGCCCCTCGGTGAGGTTCTGCAGTGGGTCTTGTAGACGGTACACACTGCTGCGACTGAGCGTCGGGGGGTGGAGGGAGGGAGCGGGGGGTTTGTGGGTGTGGGTCCAATCGAGCAGGGGGTGAGGAGGGGGCTGCTTTGTCCCTGGGCGGTGTGGAGTTTCTCAAGTATTGTCGGAGCTGCCCCCATCCAGGGGTAAGTGGGGAGTATTCCCTCCCCCCTCCTGGCCTGTACCTCGTAGATGGTGGGACAGGGCTTTGGGGGGAGAGTCAGGAGGGGAGTGACTCGCTGCAGGATTCCCAGCCTCTGACCCTGCTCTTGTAGCCGCTGGGTTTATACGGGGCTGGGGGTCCATGTTCAGTTTCTGGTCAATGGGAACACCCTGGGGAGAGGGAGGTAGGGGGAGGGGGGATTCAGTGACGGTAACACCATTGAACGTCAAGGGGGCGATGGTTAGATTCTCTCTCAATGGGAACCCCCAGGATGTTGATAGTGGGGGGAGGGGGATTCAGTGACAGTAATGCCACTGACCGTCACGGGGGGGGCGATGGTGAGCGCGTGCGTGTGTTGTGCGCTGTGTTATTGTAACCTGCCTTTCCCATCTTTGTCCTCCCTCCTCCCCGCGTGCGGAAGAACGGGGGGGTGAAGCTGGAAAGGTTCTCCTACGTGATCCTGCGCCGGGGTCGGGCCGGGGAGACGCAGAGCTGGCCCAGGGTGATCCAGCCGGTGCTGTGCCGGACGCGCCACGCCCACGTCCACCTCTGCACTGCCGACGGGACTCTGTGCCACACCGTGCTGACCGCCCGCAGGAGCGGCAGGTAAACGGGGGAGGGAGGGAGGGAGGGAGACTATGGGGAAGTGGGGGGGAAACGACACTTCCCCCACCCCCCTCACGCGCCTGTCCGTTCCTCCCCCTCTCTCACACACACACACACACACACACACACACTCCTCCCCCCGTCTCGCTCCCCCCCCCCGTCTCGCTCTCCCCCCCCCCCCCCCATCTCGCTCTCTCCCCCCCCCGTCTCTCGCTCCCCCCCCCAGTCTCGTTCCCCCCCCCAGTCTCGCTCCCCCCCCCCTCCTTGCTCTCCCCCCCCCCGTCTCGCTCTCCCCCCCCACTGTCTCGCTCTCCCCCCACCACTGTCTCGCTCTCCCCCCCCCACTGTCTCGCTCTCCCCCCCCCCCACTGTCTCGCTCTCCCCCCCCCCCCACCCCCCCCCCCTGTCTCGCTCTCCCCCCCACTTCTCCTCTCCCCCCCCCACTGTCTCGCTCTCCCCCTCCACTGTCTCGCTCTCCCCCCCCACTGTCTCGCTCTCCCCCCCCCCCCACTGTCTCGCTCTCTCCCCCCCCCACAGTCTCGCTCTCTCCCCCCCCCACAGTCTCGCTCTCTCCCCCCCCCCACAGTCTCGCTCTCCCCCCCCACAGTCTCGCTCTCCCCCCCCCCCCACAGTCTCGCTCTCCCCCCCCCACTGTCTCTCGCTCCCCCCCCGTCTCGCTCTCCCCCCCCACTGTCTCGCTCTCTCCCCCCCCGTCTCGCTCTCCCCCCCCCACCTCCCCAGACTCCCTGATGAGAAAGGCGAACTGTGTTCCTGTCATGGCCACCAGGGTCAGTCAGCCCCCGGACTCCTATCGTATCCAGGGCCACTCGGAGCGCCGCGCGTTCCCGAGAGGCGCGTTGGCCCCCCTCCCCAACCCCCCTCAGGCGGAGCCTAAAGCCCGAACCCCGGCCTCCCTCCGCTGGGCTCCTCATCCTGCTTTCCCAGCGCACGTCGCCGTGCTCTGGCCCACATCTGTTGGAGCTTTCAATACCACCCGGTCAGGGGCCCAGCCCCTCGGAGCACTCTGCGCTCATTCGGACCCTCCCCACCCACCCACCCACCGTGACGGATGGGGGGCTCCTTCAAGGGGCTTCCCCGCAGCCCCACCCCACCACTGGATTGCGTCGGGGAGCGGGTCACGAAACAACGGTTGCCGTTTGTTCAACCCCACCCCCTTCTGGCACCGACTGAGGTTACCCTGAAGAGATCTCCTCCTTAACCTCTTCACACACACACCCCACTCCCCTCCCACCCACCCACCCACCCCCGTCCCCCCAGTCCCTGGCACCGACTGAGGTTACCCTGAAGAGATTTCCTCCTCAGTCTCTTCACACCCCCCCCCCATCTCTGGCACCAACTGAGGTTACCCTGAAGAGATCCCCTCAACCTCTTCGCTCCCTAACCCTCGGAACCAGCTGAGGTTACTCTGAAGTATTCTCCTTTTCACCCTGGCGCCGACTGAGGGTACCCTGAAGGGCTCTCCCCCTCGACCCGGCATTGACTAAAGTTACCTGAAGGGCTCCCTCCTCCCTCACTCACTCCCCTGCGCCCCCACATCCGTCCCTGGTGCCAACTGAGGTTACCCTGAAGGGCTCTCCTCTCCCCGACTCTCGGTGCCGACTGACGTTACCCTGAAGGGCTCTCCTCCTCAACGTCGCCGGCCAGAGGCGTGGAGACCCTCGGGTGAAACTCCTGGCCCATCAGCTGCTCTCCCTCCGTCCCTCTACCAAGGGAGAGCAGCCCCCGGCGATTTTGACTCTTCATCCTCCTCTCCCCCCACCCCACCCATCAGCGTAGCCGAACCCGCCATTTTCTCATGGCATCTTGCTGTCCGCTCCCAGTCCATGCTCTCTCCCTCCATCCTCTCCCCCGACCCTGCTCGCCTCCGCCTGCGAAGTCCTTTTCAGGGGGAGGGGTGTGTGGGAGGAAGTAGGAGGTGCTACAGCAATGCAGGTTCCTTATCTATCTATCTATCTGTCTGTCTCTCTCTCCCCACCCCCTGGACACTGCAGGGACCTATACCGCTGCGCCCGGAACAGCACCTGGGGTGACCGGCTCCCCATGCCCCACCCACCGCCCGAGGGTCAAGACGGGGCGGGACAGGCAGAGGATAGCACGGCGGAGACGGGCAGAGCAGACTAGCTGCGACCGTGCCGGGGGAGCGGGAGGGGAGGGGAGGACATTCGGGGTTGGGGGTGGCTGCGTTTAGGGGTGAAGTGGGGGGGGGGGATACAATTCCATCTCCGATCCTCCCCAGCGATGACCTCTGCATCCCGAGGGGAGGTGATTCCGTACCTCCTCCGCCCGGACTGTGGAGGGTTGGAGGTCGAACCCTCGGAGCGTGGCCTCGTACAGTAGTAGTTCCCCGTGTGGACGCGTTGGACCAGGTTTTCCCCCCTGAGGGTCCCCACGCCTCTGGCCAGCGACGTGGAGGAGGAGAGCCCTTCAGGGTAACGTCAGTCGGCACCGAGAGTCGGGGAGTGAAGAGGGAGAGGAGAGCCCTTCAGGGTAACCTCAGTCGGCACCGAGAGTCGGGGAGTGAAGAGGGAGAGGAGAGCCCTTCAGGGTAACCTCAGTCGGCGCCAGGTGAAGAGTTCGAGTTCTTGTGGAATCTAATCTAATCTTTTTTTCTTGTCAAAAGAAAAAGACAAACCCCCTCCACTGCGCTGGGGTCTACGCTCCGGGGGGGGTCTATTGCAAAGAGTGGGCAAACCCAGCCTTCCTGGCGCCCTGGTTCTGGAACGTTCCCTTCTACATGTGCCGATGGCGGGAAACGATACCGGGGTGGGGGCGGGGTCAGGCCCTGAGTTGGTATTTTTTTCCCCACGTGGAGTCACGCGGCACAGAAACGGATCCTTTGGCCCAACCTGTCCAGAATCTCACTCCCCCCTCCTCGATCTAAGCCCCGTCCCACATCCCTCCAAACCTCTCCACTCTCCCATGTCTTCCAAGTGTTCCTGCTTCCTCCAGCCACCAACCGCCCCCTGTGTTTTCGTGTCTCTTTGAAATCTTCCCTCCCTCTTGCCTTTAGAAATGTGGCCCCCCACCCCTCAGGAACAGACACCCGCCACCGTGCCCCCCCCCCCCCTCGCGATGTTATAAAACCTCTCTGAGGTCCACCCCTCGGCCTCCTACCCTCCTCCCCCCCCCCAGTAGCAGAGCCAGCCTCGCAGCTCGAACCCTCTCCAGTTCCCCGGCAACGTTCCTCCCTCCCCCCCTCCCCCGGTAAATACCTTCCGAACCCCTCTCCGGCTTTTAACCGTACCCTTCCTGTCACGGGGCGGTCGGCCCCGGACAGGGTCCTCCAGGCAGAAGCCTCTCCGACCCGGCGTCGCCAGCTCCCCCCCGAAGTCTGGGCGGCGAAGGTGAGCGTGTTCGACGCCGCCTTGACCCTCCCCACCCCTCCCCCTCGCCTGTGACCACCAACTGTGCCGTGTTAGATACGTGCACCCGCTCGCTGCCAGTTCTGCCCAGGGTCCTGGACGTCGCAAAGATGCCGTTGTGAAATGGGGAGCGATCTGGCAGCGGGATCGTGCTGTGCAGCGGTGGTCAACGTATGGTTACCCCACGAAATGAGGGATTTACGATGCGCGCCCGCCTCTCTGAATGCGTTTCTTTTTATTCTGCGTTATTTATACAGTCGATGTAGAATTCGTTCTATATATATATATATATATGCACGGAGATCACACGGTGTTAATAGTCTTTATTATATTAATACAGAAGACGCAGAGAGTTAGGCCCCTGTGTTGGCAACGGTTTCTTCCTAAATGGTTATTTTTATCTTGATTTTTATTTATTGTATTTTTTATCCCCCCCCCCTTCCCCTACACCCCCTGTAAATGTTGTCCCCTGCGGGAGGTTCAGTCGCGGTTGAAGACAGGCAGGAAAAGACTACCCTGTGCAGGCGAGGACCCCAACCTCTCGGGGAATGGCAGCCATTTTTTTTCTCCCCCCCCCCCCCCCCCCCCCCCCCACGTCAATCTCACCACGCCTCGATTCCACCCCCAACCCCCCCCTTGGGTCCGGGCTTCGCGATTTGTGCTTTCGTGGGGCAGGGGAGAGTCGGTGTGTCTCTTTCTGCTCCCCTCATCCCCACCCCGCGTCACACCCCTGTGCTTATGGTCAAGGGTTGGGAGGGGAAACACGGTGGGAAGGGGGGGGGGGGGGGGGGTTGGCGAGGTGCCTGAACCCCAGCGAACTCCCCGCGGCCGCCTGCAAGCTGGTGACAAAATGGCCGCCCGATCGGGGAAGCGGTGGGTGTGTGTGTGTGGGGAGAGGTTCAGCCGAACCCACCGCCCGCCGGCGGGTTGACAAAATGGCCGACCGACGGAGGGGGTCAGCAGAACCCGCTGACAAAATGGCCGACTGCTCGAGTGGCGGGGTGAGGCAGTCAGCAAAACTGACTTGGCCCTGTTGACAAAATGGCTGACCACTTAACGTGCGTCGGCCAAGCCGACCGCCTGCGGGCGAGTTCGACAAAATGGTGGACCGCTCAGGGTGGAGTCAGCCAAAACCCCTCGCCACCCCCCCCCCCCCCCAAAACTCCCGTGCTGACAAAATGGCCGCCCGCTCAAAGCGTCAGCCAGACCCGACCGACCGACCGCCCGCATGCGAGCTTGACAAAATGGCCGCCCGCATCGGCAGCGAGTGGGCGTCATCGCTCGAGTGGAAGAGGAGAGGGGAGAAGAGGGGAGGGGGGCGATGACCATGCAGCGTTATACACAAAACAAACCCACCGACCCTTTCAGGGAGGGAGAGGGGGGGAAAAAATAATATCAGTGGCAGGAAAATTAGTCTCAGAAAGAAAAGATTTGACGTTATTTTTCTTTTTAACTCATGTCACGAAACGTTGAGAGCTCCTCCCCGGCAGCTCCTGAGGGGGACAAGCAGACGGGCCTAGCCTCACCCTCCTTCCCTCCCTCCCTTCCTTCCCCTCCCCCCCCCCCCCAGGTCCAGGCTGCGGCCTTCACTCCCAGGCTTGCTGCAGCTCAGCAGGAGACCTCCATGGTCTGGGAGGGGCTGGAAGAGACCAGGGCCCCGCCGTCGCTGCCCTGGGACAGGGTGCGGGAGCGGGAGCGGGAGCCGTCCCCGGATGCTCCGGACAGCGAGGTGGTACGCGAGCGGGACAGCCTGGTCATCCCGGCGGAGGGCACTGCGAAGGAGAGAGAGAGAGAGAAGACAAGATGGCGTCAGTCAGGGTCAGGCCATGCGAGGTGGGAGCGTGGTTCCCCAACTCTTTCCTTCCCCCCCCCCCCCCCCTCCCCCAGGCGTGGTCACTACCACGAGATCAACGTAGGGATGGCGGGCGAGCCCGGAGAGGGGTGGGCGGGTGATCGGTTTGCGTTGTCGGGGGGGGGGGGGGGGGAAACACTATCCGCCAGTGGGGCAAAGGTCGCCAGTGGTAGAACAGGCGCGCGTAGAGGGAGCCTTACTCTGTATCTGACCCCGTGCTGTCCCTGTCCCTGGGATGGGGGGGGGGGGAACAGTGTAGAGGGAGCTTTACTCTGTATCTGACCCCATGCTGTCCCTGGGATGGGGGGGACAGTGTAGAGTGAGCTTTCCTATGTATCTAACCCTGTGCTGTCCCTGTCCCTGGGATGGGGGGGGAACAGTGTAGAGGGAGCTTTACTCTGTCTCTAACCCCGTGCTGTCCCTGTCCCTGGGATGGGGGGGGACAGCGTAGAGGGAGCTTTACTCTGTATCTAACCCCGTGCTGTCCCTGTCCCTGGGATGGGGGGGGGAGGAACAGTGTAGAGGGAGCTTTACTCTGTATCTAACCCCGTGCTGTCCCTGGGATGGGGGGACAGTGTAGAGGGAGCTTTACTCTGTATCTAACCCCGTGCTGTCCTTGTCCCTGAGATGGGGGGACAGTGTAGAGGGAACTTTACTCTGTATCTAACCCCGTGCTGTCCCTGGGATGGGGGGGGGGGGGGGGGGGGGGGGGGGGACAGTGTAGAGGGAGCATTCCCCTGCTGTCCACACTGTGAGTTTCCTCTCTCTCACACTCTCCACGTTAATCCACACCGCCCGGAGCCAGCCGGTGTTAGTACCTGTGCCTACACTCAGGCGTCTGTCCACCACATGGGGTACTGCCCATCACCAGGGAAAGGCAGCATGGGGGAGAGAGAGAGAGACGGAGAGAGGTGGTTAGACCCATCATGCACCCTGCCACACACAGACCAACGCACCACACGGCCCAACAACCTGGGCCCTCCAATCCTGCGCTGAGTTGCCCTTCCTCGCTAAAACTGTCTTCACTTCCAGGACGCATGTTCCTCTGCTCCCTTTCTGTTCCTGTATTCAACAGGAGTACCATGGTGGGCCACTATGGGTAATTTAGCACGGTCAATCCACCCTAACCGGCACATCCCTGGGCACTATGGGTAATTTAGCACGGTCAATCCACCCTAACCTGCACATCCCTGGGCACTATGGGTAATTTAGCACGGCCAATCCACCCTAACCTACACATCCCTGGGCACTATGGGTAATTTAGCACGGCCAATCCACCCTAACCTGCACATCCCTGGGCACTATGGGTAATTTAGCACGGCCAATCCACCCTAACCTGCACATCCCTGGGCACTATGGGTAATTTAGCACGGCCAATCCACCCTAACCTGCACATCCCTGGGCACTATGGGTAATTTAGCACGGCCAATCCACCCTAACCTGCACATCCCTGGGCACTATGGGTAATTTAGCACGGCCAATCCACCCTAACCTGCACATCCCTGGGCACTATGGGTAATTTAGCACGGCCAATCCACCCTAACCTGCACATCCCTGGGCACTATGGGTAATTTAGCACGGCCAATCCACCCTAACCTGCACATCCCTGGGCACTATGGGTAATTTAGCACGGCCAATCCACCCTAACCTGCACATCCCTGGGCACTATGGGTAATTTAGCACGGCCAATCCACCCTAACCTGCACATCCCTGGGCACTATGGGTAATTTAGCACGGCCAATCCACCCTAACCTGCACATCCCTGGGCACTATGGGTAATGGAGCACGGCCAATCCACCCTAACCTGCACATCCCTGGGCACTATGGGTAATGGAGCACAGCCAATCCACCCTAACCTGCACATCCCTGGGCACTATGGGTAATTTAGCATGGCCAATCCACCCTAACCTACACATCCCTGGGCACTATGGGTAATTTAGCACGGCCAATCCACCCTAACCTGCACATCCCTGGGCACTATGGGTAATGGAGCACGGCCAATCCACCCTAACCTGCACATCCCTGGGCACTATGGGTAATTTAGCATGGCCAATCCACCCTAACCTGCACATCCCTGGGCACTATGGGTAATGGAGCATGGCCAATCCACCCTAACCTGCACATCCCTGGGCACTATGGGTAATTTAGCACGGCCAATCCACCCTGACCTGCACATCCCTGGGCACTATGGGTAATTTAGCACGGCCAATTCACCCTAACCTGCACATCCCTGGGCACTATGGGTAATTCCACACAGGAGCCACCCCGTGTGAAGAAAGTAGCCCCTCGGGTCTTTTTTAAATCTCCCCCCTCTCCCTGTAAAAATGTGACCCCCCCCTCCCCCAGTCTTCAAATGCCTCATCTCTTGGGGGAGAGAGAACCCTATCCAAGCCCCTCAATATTTTATAAACCTCTATAAGGTCACCCCTCAGCCTCCGACGCTCCAGGGAAAAATGTCCAAGTCCTACTCCTGATGACTCAGACCCTCCGCTTCCCTCCCAACATCCTGGTAAACCTCTTCTGAATCCCCTCCAGTTTAATAATATCCTTCCCGTAACAGGACTGACCAGAACTGGGGGGGGGGGGACAGTATTCTCACGTGAGACTTGGTCAGAAACCTTCTGAAAGGTCTGAAGTGAACCACAGTCCCTGATCTTCTCAGCTGGTAACGTCCTTGAGCTGTGCGGCAACACTGTCCCTTTCAGAACACAGGCTGTTACAGTGGCAAGTACAGGCCATTCGGCCCACGATGGTGTGGAACCAGTCTGAACATTATCCCGTTCTCGTCCATGTGCCTACCCAATGACCGTTTCAAGGCCCTTAAAGTTGGCGAGTCTATCACTGCTGCAGGCAGCGCGTTCCACGCCCCGACTACTCTCTGAGTAAGGAAACTACCCCGACATCTGTCCTAAATCTCTCACCCCTCAGTTTAAAGCTGTGTCCCCTCCTGCTGGCGGTCACCATCCGAGGAAAAAGGTCAAACATCGGATGGTGCCTGATCTGACTGTAATCTCACCCTCCAGTGTCCTTCCTAACCGCCTCCCCTTCCCCAAACCCTTCCCGTTCCCTCCCATTGGACGCCATCCCAGTGGACCCTAAACCCCCTTCCCGTTCCCTCCCATTGGACACAATCCCAATGGACCCCAAACCCCCTTCCCATTCACTCCCATTGGACGCCCTCCCAATGGACCCTAAACCCCCTTCCCATTCCCTCCCATTGGACACAATCCCAATGGACCCCAACCCCCTTCCCGTTCACTCTCATTGGACACAATCCCCATGGACCCCAAACCACCTTCCCATTCCCTCCCATTGGACACAATCCCAATGGACCCCAAACCCCCTTCCCATTCACTCCCATTGGACACAATCCCCATGGACCCCAAACCCCCTTCCCATTGGACACAATCCCAATGGACCCCAAACCCCCTTCCCGTCCACTCCCATTGGACACAATCCCAATGGACCCCAAACCCCCTTCCCGTCCACTCTCATTGGACACAATCTCGATGGACCCCAAACCCCCTTCCCATTCACTCCCATTGGACACAATCCCCATGGACCCCAAACCCCCTTCCCATTGGACACAATCCCAATGGACCCCAAACCCCCTTCCCGTCCACTCCCATTGGACACAATCCCAATGGACCCCAAACCCCCTTCCCGTCCACTCCCATTGGACACAATCTCGATGGACCCCAAACCCCCTTCCCATTCACTCCCATTGGACACAATCCCCATGGACCCCAAACCCCCTTCCCATTGGACACAATCCCAATGGACCCCAAACCCCCTTCCCGTCCACTCCCATTGGACACAATCCCAATGGACCCCAAACCCCCTTCCCGTCCACTCCCATTGGACACAATCTCGATGGACCCCAAACCCCCTTCCCATTCACTCCCATTGGACACAATCCCCATGGACCCCAAACCCCCTTCCCATTGGACACAATCCCAATGGACCCCAAACCCCCTTCCCGTCCACTCCCATTGGACACAATCCCAATGGACCCCAAACCCCCTTCCCGTCCACTCCCATTGGACACAATCTCGATGGACCCCAAACCCCCTTCCCATTCACTCCCATTGGACACAATCCCCATGGACCCCAAACCCCCTTCCCATTGGACACAATCCCAATGGACCCCAAACCCCCTTCCCGTCCACTCCCATTGGACACAATCCCAATGGACCCCAAACCCCCTTCCCATTCACTCCCATTGGACACAATCCCCATGGACCCCAAACCCCCTTCCCGTTCCCTCCCATTGTCCACTCTATCTAACCCTTGGATTATCTTCTGCGTCTTAATTTAAGTCCCCTCTCAACCACCTCTCTAATGAAAACAGCCTCCGTTCCTTCAGCCTTTCCTCATGAGACCTTCCCTCCAGACCAGGCGACGTCCTGGTCAACCTCCTCTGCCCCCTTTCCCAGGGCTCCCACGTCCTTCCTGTAACGCGGTGACCGGAACTTCGCGGCAAAACTCCCGAGCGTCGGCCGCCCCAGTGTTTTGCAGCCTGACCTCGTGGCTCCGAAACTCGATCCCTCTCCCGAATAAAGGCTAGCACACCGTCCACCTCAGCAACCCGATCACCCTGGGTGGCAAAAATCCCCATCGATGTACCTGGACACTGAGCGCGCTCTGCCTCAGCGACTGAACCCATGCTCCCGTGGACAATACACACACACAAACACACACCCAGTTCCACTGCTCAGATATATCCAACTCCACACCTCCTTCATGCATCAGCCCCCATCGTACTGCTCCCCACCCCCACCCAAAGTGAAAGCCAGCCCGGAATGCTTTTCCATACTCACTGTATCCCATTCCTTGGACGAAGTACTTGAAGGCTTCAGTCAGCTTCCCTGGCTGTTGAGAGAAACACAGAAAAGAGACAGGGAGGGGAGGGGGTGGGGGGGAGAAACAGTCAAATTCAGGTCGGCTGCGAGGTGGTCATGGACCCTCCGGGACTCTAGGGGGAGCCTCTCTGCCCGAAAATGCCATTCCAGTGCAGTACCGCACTCCTGCCACTAGGGGTGGAGGGGAATGGGTTGTGGAAGTACCTCAGTTCAACCAGAAGGGGGAGCTACTGGGGGGGGTGGCGGTTGAGTGGGGCGACCTCAGTTCCCAGAGGGCGCCTCCGTGACCCCTGACCCCAGGTTGTAGAGCTCAACGCTCCAACCACTGCTTCCCCCACGCCTCGTCGGGGGTAGAGGGTGAGGAGGAAGGGGGGGGTTTGGGGTCCATTGGGATTGCATCCAATGGGAGTGAATGGGAAGGGGGTTTGGGGTCCATGGGGATTGCATCCGATGGGAGTGAATGGGAAGGGGGTTTGGGGTCCATGGGGATTGCGTCCGATGGGAGTGAATGGGAAGGGGGTTTGGGGTCCATGGGGATTGCGTCCGATGGGAGTGAATGGGAAGGGGGTTTGGGGTCCATGGGGATTGCGTCCGATGCGAGTGAATGGGAAGGGGGTTTGGGGTCCACCGGGAGGGAACGGGAAGGGTTTGGGGAAAGGGAGGCGGTCAGGCAGGACACTGGAGGGTGAGATTACAGTCGGATCAGCTACCATCTGAGGGAATGGGCCAAATGGCCGCCTTCTGGGCCTGTTCTTTCCCTCCCAAGAGATCCCATCATTGCCGCTTGGAATGAGGGTCTGGATCACACACAGTGAAGATGAAATGACCAGCGTACCTGAGAGATCTGGGGCTGTCCTCCAGAGTCGGCCATCTGTCCGCGCAGAGAGAGAGAGACACAGAGGGGGAAAGGTTACAGACCAGAACATTGAGACTGAGCAGAGATCAGCACAATATCAAGATGGAACCAGCCCAAACTCAACAACTCGATCATTAGGAACCCATTCCCAAACCCTCTTCCCATTCTCTCCCATTGGACACAATCCCAATGGACCCCAAATCCCCCCTTCCCATTCACTCCCATTGGACACAATCCCCATGGACCCCAAACCCTCTTCCCATTCGACACAATCCCAATGGACCCCAAACCCCCCCCTTCCCGTTCAATCCCATTGGACACAATCCCAGTGGACCCCAAACTCACTTCCTGTTCCCTCCCATTGGACACAATCCCCATGGACCCCAAACCCTCTTCCCGTTCACTCCCATTGGACACAATCCCAATGGACCCCAAACCCTCTTCCCGTTCACTCCCATTGGACACAATCCCCATGGACCCCAAACCCCCTTCCCATTCACTCCCATTGGACACAATCCCCATGGACCCCAAACCCCTTCCCATTCCCTCCCATTGGACACAATCCCAATGGGCCCCAAACCCCCTTCGGTGCCCTCGAGTGAACATATGAAGCCGTCCTTACCTTGAGGAAGGACGTCTGAGTTGGATCGAGTTTTGCGTTGCACTCAACCTGAGGAATGCAGGGAAAGCTGATTATTCCTGGCTGGAATATCTCTTGGATGGTCGCCACAGAGTGAGGGGACCAGGGCTCCCCTGACCATGACGGAGAACACAGTTCCTCCTGTAACCCTCGCTCGACACACCCCGGTATCCCCGAACACACGCAGGAAGCAACGAAATAAACCGAATGAAAGTCCGAATTTCCACAGGGAAATTCCTCCCTTGGTCTGTCTGTCTCACGTTGTCTTGGACGTTGTTACCGTCACCTTCTGCACCGGACCGTAGGAGGGTGAGGGGTGGGGAGCGACCGGACAGAGGTGGGGAAAGATCCTTATCTCTCAGCCCCCCCTCCCACATTCCTGACGTAGACCTGAACCATCGACGCTCCTGCTCCTCGGACGCTGCCTGACTGGCCGTGCTTTTCCAGCATTCCCACTTTTCGACTTGTGCGAAGGTGGACAGGAAAGGTTGGAAAATGGCGCTGTCTCAGCCAGGCACGCAGCATGGGAACAGACCATCCGGCCCTATCTGTCCATAATCCCCACCCGCCCCCAGAATCTAATATAGTCCACACCCGCCTGCTCCCAGAATATATCCCTGCAAACTTTTCCCTGTACTCAGTCACAGAGATGGACAGCAGGGAAACAGACCCTTCGGCCCAACCCGTCCATGCTGACCCAGATATCCCAATCCGATCTAGTCCCACCCGGCCCATATCCCTCCAAACCCTTCCTATTCATATACCCATTCAAATGCCTCTTAAATGCTGTCACTGTACCAGCCTCCACCACTTCCTCTGGCAGCTCATTCCACACACGTACCACCCTCTGAGTGAAAACGTTACCCCTCACCCTAAACCCATGCCTCTCTGGTTCTGTCGAAACTCTCTCCCCATAGCCCTGTATCAATCCCCAAACTAATCCCACTGCCCCACTCTCTCTCCCCATAGCCCTGTATCAATCCCCAAACTAATCCCACTGCCCTGCTCTCTCTCCCCACAGCCCTGTATCAATCCCCAAACTAATCCCAGTGCCCCGCACTCTCTCCCCATAGCTCTGTATCAATCCCCAAACTAATCCCACTGCCCCGCTCTCTCTCCCCACAGCCCTGTATCAGTGCCCAAACTAATCCCACTGCCCCGCTCTCTCTCCCCACAGCCCTGTATCAATCCCCAAACTAATCCCACTGCCCCACTCTCTCTCCCCATAGCCCTGTATCAATCCCCAAACTAATCCCACTGCCCCAGTCTCTCTCCCCATAGCCCTGTATCAATCCCCAAACTAATCCCACTGCCCCGCTCTCTCTCCCCACAGCCCTGTATCAGTGCCCAAACTAATCCCACTGCCCCACTCTCTCCCCATAGCCCTGTATCGATCCCCAAACTAATCCCACTGCCCCACTCTCTCCTCATAGCCCTGTATCAATCCCCAAACTAATCCCACTGCCCCACTCCCTCTCCCCATAGCCCTGTATCAATCCCCAAACTAATCCCACTGCCCCGCTCTCTCTCCCCATAGCCCTGTATCGATCCCCAAACTAATCCCACTGCCCCACTCTCTCCCCATAGCCCTGTATCAATCCCCAAACTAATCCCACTGCCCCACTCTCTCTCCCCATAGCCCTGTATCGATCCCCAAACTAATCCCACTGCCCCGCTCTCTCTCCCCATAGCCCTGTATCAATCCCCAAACTAATCCCACTGCCTCGCTCTCTCCCCATAGCCCTGTATCAATCCCCAAACTAATCCCACTGCCCCACTCTCTCCCCATAGCCCTGTATAGATCCCCAAACTAATCCCACAGCCCCGCTCTCTCTCCCCATAGCCCTGTATCAATCCACTGCCTCAGAAAGCTCGCTCCCCCACCCTGTGTGTAAAAACTATAGCCCATCATCTCTTTCAGTCCCCTGCCTCTCGCTGTAAATTTGCCGCCACTACCCGAGGGTGACGCCCACCTACCATTCACGCCCCCTACCTGATCTTACAAACCTCCGTCAGGTCACCCCTCGACCTCCAACGGTGCCCTGGTAAATCCTGGAGGGACACTGGCCGGGGACCTGGCAGGTGGGGAGGGCCGGGCAGTGCCGAATGGTCTGTTTCCGTGCCGTGTGTTCTCTCTGACCCCCTCCCGACCCACCGGCGGTCCTGACCGTAAGCGCGGGAAACCCCCACTGCTCCTGCTCGGACGCTCCGCTCCTCCAGCGATTGTCCTCTCGCGCCGGCGCGCTCTCCCTTGCTCCCAAGGCTCGGTCTCCCAGATCCCTCTGCGCCCAGCCCCTCTGCCGTTTCTAACTGTGCGACGTCGTGCCCCGTGGGTGGGTGGGGGTGGGTGCGCGATCGGGGAAAGCGGTAGACGGGCGTCACGTACCACGGCGTCCTCATGAGGAGCATGATCGCCCACCACCAACATGACAGGGCACCTGGAGGAGACACCAACAGAGCAGGATCAGAGAGGGGTGGGAGGCCACACCGCGAGGTCGAAAGGTCAAACCCCCTTCCCCCCACCCCGCCTGGGCTGGGGCTGGGATTCGACCGTCCCTCCCTCCTCCCCACCCCCCTCCCCTCCCCTCCCCCTACTCCTCTCCTCGGGGAGTGACGGCAGAGAAGATGGACTCCTTAAAGGCCTAGTCTCCCGGTGGGTATCCATCGTGGTTAAAACCGCCCTCTTGACCAAAAGCAGGGCCGGGCGATCCCCTTCCCCCCCCCTCCTTTTTCGGGGGTAAGGAAGTCTGCAGCCCCCACCCCCTCGCCCTCCCCCAGCTTGACCCGGTCGGTCGGGCTCTCCATTCCCCTCCCCCTCCAAGAGAGACATGACCACTGTAATGGCTGACCGCAGAAGTGAGGTGGGGGTGGTTAACCCTACCACCAGGACAGGGCAGACGGTGTTTTTGGGGGGGGGGGGGAGAAAACCCTGACCTTCCAGAAGCGGGAGAGGTTGGCCCTCCCCCCACCCACCACCCCGTCGGCCATCTTACTTGAGAGTTCCTGCGCCAACGCGGTCTATCTCCAGGTCGCGGCGACTGAGGGCAAGAGAGAGAAAAGAAAACCGCGTCAGGGTGAGAACGGCAGACACCCATCCCCTCGCCCGAGAGAGAGAGACGAAAAGCAACAGCAGTTCTCAAACGTGCCCTCCCCATCACCTCCTGCCATTAACACCCATTCCACGTCTCAATCCCTCCTCCGCCAATGTCAGGACTAGCTCCTGCCCTGGTCTCTGGGCACCGCCACTCGCTCCTCCTCCCATCCACGGGGTCATGGACGTCATTGACCGGGTCCCCTTCAGCTCTGGCGAAGGGTCACCACACCCCCCCACCCACCCACCCACCGGACTCCAAAGCGTTTAATCTTGGGTTATTTTTCCTCTCTTTCCCCCCCAACTCCCCTCCCCCCTCACATCGCAGGAACTTCCTCCCGCATGACCCAAGGGCGGGAAAGGACCATTGGACGTAGAAGTGGATGGAAGGCCATTTGGCCCACTGAGTCCACTCTGCCCCTCAATCGTGGCGGATGGCCATTTCAACGCCACTCACCCGCACTCTCCCCTTCTCCCTTGCGAGATTAAGAAGCTGTCAATCTCTGCTTCGAAGACATTTGACGTCGCGGCCTACACCAGGCCCCCCCGGCAATGAAATGCCCACCACCCTCTGGCTTAAGAAAATGTCTCCTCATTTCTGTTCCAAATTGCCCCTCCCCCCTCGGCCGTGCCCAAGGTTCCTCGTCTCTCCCCCCTTGGCCAGAAACAATCCCCACCCTTTTGGAAGCCTTGCCTCATCCTGTAAGTTTCTGTTCGATCCCCCCCCCCTCGAGCTTCTCAATTCTTAACCAATACAATCCCAGGGTCCTGGGCCGTTCATCCGGTGTTGGGGCCTAGCGCTCCTGGGATCATCCATGTGAGTCTCCGCTGCACATGCTCCAGCGCGGTGGCTCAGTGGTTAGCGCCGCTGCCTCACGGCGCCAGGGACCCAGGTTCAATCCCAGCCTCGGGGGCGACTGTCCGTGTGGAGTTTGCACATTCTCCCTCCCCACCCACCTCCCCGTGTCTGTGTGGGTTTCCTCCGGGTGCTCCGGTTTCCTCCCACAGTCACAAAGATGCACAGCTCAGGGTGGATTGGCCGTGCTACATTACCCACAGTGCCCAGGGATGTGCAGGTTAGGGTGGATTGGCCATGCTAAATTACCCATAGTGCCCAGGGATGTGCAGGTTAGGGTGGATTGGCCATGCTAAATTACCCATAGTGCCCAGGGATGTGCAGGTTAGGGTGGATTGGCCATGCTAAATTACCCATAGTGCCCAGGGATATGCAGGTTAGAGTGGATTGGCCGTGCTAAATTACCCATAGTGCCCAGGGATGTGCAGGTTAGGGTGGATTGGCCGTGCTAAATTACCCATAGTGCCCAGGGATGTGCAAGTTAGGGTGGATTGGCTGTGCTAAATTACCCATAGTGCCCAGGGATGTGTAGGTCAGGGTGGATTGGCCGTGCTAAATTACCCATAGTGCCCAGGGATGTGCAGGTTAGGGTGGATTGGCCGTGCTACATTACCCACAGTGCCCAGGGATGTGCAGGTTAGGGTGGATTGGCCATGCTAAATTACCCATAGTGCCCAGGGATGTGCAAGTTAGGGTGGATTGGCCGTGCTAAATTACCCATAGTGCCCGGGGATGTGCAAGTTAGGGTGGATTGGCCGTGCTAAATTACCCATAGTGCCCAGGGATGTGCAGGTTAGGGTGGATTGGCCATGCTAAATTACCCATAGTGCCCAGGGATGTGCAGGTTAGGGTGGATTGGCCGTGCTAAATTACCCATAGTGCCCAGGGATGTGCAGGTTAGGGTGGATTGGCCGTGCTAAATTACCCATAGTGCCCAGGGATGTGCAGGTTAGGGTGGATTGGCTGTGCTAAATTACCCATAGTGCCCAGGGATGTGTAGGTTAGGGTGGATTGGCCGTGCTAAATTACCCATAATGCCCAGGGGTGTGCAGGTTAGGGTGGATTGGCTGTGCTAAATTACCCATAGTGCCCAGGGATGTGCAGGTTAGGGTGGATTGGCCGTGCTATATTACCCATAGTGCCCAGGGATGTGCAGGTTAGGTGTATTAGTCAGTCGTAAGTATAGGATAATGGGGTAGGGGGAATGGGTCTGGGTGGGTTGCTCTTCAGAGGGTAGGTGTGGACTTGTTGGGCCGAAGGGCCTGTCTCCACACTGTAGGGATTCTATGAATCGACCCATGGGCAAAGATGGCGCGGGGGCCGGTGGGGGGGGAAGCTGGGACAGGGAGGTTCGTTCTCACCGCAGGATGGGCCATTTCCTGTCGGCCATCTTGGATTGACCCTTTCCCGCTCAGTCTCCAACAACCGCCGAAGGAGCGAGTCCGGCCTTGGGGGGAGGTCCACCCACCGTTGGATGGTGGACCGACACCACCCCACCCCCCCGCCCAAACCCCCCCCCCCCCACCCCCCCACCTGTTGTAGCTGTTCCAGTACAGTTCGATGTTGCTCAAGGTGTTCCCTTCGGTCATGTGTTGGCGGTACGCATGAATCAACTCCGAGTTGTTGGAGAGTTCCTCCTGCAGAGAGACGGAGGGGGAGAAACAGGGATGAGGCTCTCCTCTGGGACACTACGGCGTCGAGTGACTCCCTCAGGGCGTTCCGAAGGCTGTGTGAGGCAGGAGGGGGGAATGTCAGGAGGGCAACAAGGTGGGGGCATGAGGCAAATAGGGTTGAGGAGAATCTAAAGGGGATCTAACAACGGGGGAGAGGATAGGTCCTTGGGGTCATAGCTCCTTGAAAGTGGAGTCGCGGGTGGATAGGATAATGAAGGAGGCATTTGGGACACTTCCCTTTACTGCTGTAGGAGGGACAGTTAGTCAGTTTGCAGATGACCCCAAAATCGGAGGGTGCAGTGGACAGCGAAGAGGGTTCCCTCAGATTACAACAGGATCTGGACCAGATGGGCCAATGGGCTGAGAAGTGGCAGATGGAGTTTAATTCAGATCAATGCGAGGGGCTGCATTTTGGGAAAGCAAATCTTAGCAGGACTTATACACTTAATGGTAAGGTCCTGGGGAGTGTTGCTGAACAAAGAGACCTTGGAGTGCAGGGTCATAGCTCCTTGAAAGTGGAGTCGCAGGTAGATAGGATAGTGAAGGAGGCGTTTGCTATGCTTTCCTTTATTGGTCAGAGTATTGAGTACAGGAGTTGGGAGGGTCATGTTGCGGCTGGACAGGACGTTGGTTAGGGCCACTGTTGGGATATCGCGTGCGATTCTGGTCTCCTTCCTATCGGGAAGATGTTGTGAAAGGGTCCAGGAAAGATTTACAAGGATGTGGGAGGGTTTGAGCTACAGGGAGAGGCTGAACAGGCTGGGGCTGTTTTCCCTGGAGCGTCGGAGGCTGAGGGGGTGACCTGGTTTATAAAACCATGAGGGGGCAGGGATAGGGGTAAATAGACAAGGTCTTTTCCCCCCTGGGGTGGGGGAGTCCAGAACTAGAGGGGGGTAGGTTTAGGGTGAGAGGGGAAAGGGAGCTGAGGGGGTGACTTTCTCACCCAGAGGGTGGTGCGTGTGTGGAATGAGCTGCCAGAGGAAGTGGTGGGGGGCTGGTACAATGACAGCATTGAAAAGGTGGATGGGGACAGGGATAGGAAGGGGTTAGAGGGGAATGGGCCAAGGGGCTGGCAAACGGGGGCTGGGTTAGGTTAGGGATATCAGGGTCGGCACGGACGCGATGGGCCGAAGGGTCTGTTTACCGCGATGAGCAACTCTCGAAATGTTCCCGGCCAGAGACTGAGAAGGGCACACCGGGTGAGGAGCCGTCAGTGTCACCCTGCGAAGATGGGAGCCCGCCAAGACCACCCACCCCAGAGTCAGAGTCGAGGGGAGAGTGGGGGGGGGTTGCTGTCCAGGGAGCCCCTCAGACGTGCGTCTCGTAGACGGGACACGGGGCCTGGGTGGGAAAGTGGAAGCGGAGAGGTGCGGGATCTGGGTGGGATTTATTGACCCCTGGGGGGACGGGAAGAGGGGGGAGTGTGCTCTGGGATTGCGAGACTCACCTGGCTGAAGAGGTGAGCAAGGATCACATCAGTCAGAGAGCTGGTCAACCCAGTAATCTAAACAAGACAGGGAGAGGGTGTGAGCAACATCCATCAATTTCCAGTCTGTAACTCCCTCCTGGGTATCTGTTATTCTGTATATAAACCGCCCCGAACCCCTCGATTAGATTCCTGTCTGTAACTCCCTCCCGGGTATCTGTTATTCTGTATATAAACCACCCCGAACCCCTCGATTACATTCCAGTCTGTAACTCCCTCCTGGGTATCTGTTATTCTGTATATAAACCACCCCGAACCCCTCGATTAGATTCCAGTCTGTAACTCCCTCCTGGGTATCTGTTATTCTGTATATAAACCATCCCGAACCCCTCGATTACATTCCAGTCTGTAACTCCCTCCTGGGTATCTGTTATTCTGTATATAAACCACCCCGAACCCCTCGATTAGATTCCAGTCTGTAACTCCCTCCTGGGTATCTGTTATTCTGTATATAAACCACCCTGAACCCCTCGATTAGATTCCAGTCTGTAACTCCCTCCCGGGGTATCTGTTATTCTGTATATAAACCACCCGAACCCCTCGATTAGATTCCAGTCTGTAATTCCCTCCCGGGTATCTGTTATTCTGTATATAAACCACCCTGAACCCCTCGATTAGATTCCTGTCTGTAACTCCCTCCCGGGGTATCTGTTATTCTGTATATAAACCACCCCGAACCCCTCGATTAGATTCCAGTCTGTAACTCCCTCCCGGGTAACTGTTATTCTGTATATAAACCACCCCAAACCCCCTGGTGTCTGTACCTTCGAAGCAGCCCAGTCCATCCATCCTTTAGCGTTCGGGTCAATATTGAGAAGGACTAGGCCCTCAACCAGATCTGGGGAGTGTCTCTGCAAAATGGACAGACACCAGGTTCAATTCCCCAACAAACCCTGACCACTCAAATACAAAATATTAAACAGGGACGGAGGGGGTTAAGGAGGGTCCCGACGGTCGATATAAAATATTAAACAGGGACGGAGGGGGTTAAGGAGGGTCCCGACGGAGGATATAAAATATTAAACAGGGACGGAGGGGGTTAAGGAGGGTCCCGACAGAGGATATAAAATATTAAACAGGGACGGAGGGGGTTAAGGAGGGTCCCGACGGAGGATATAAAATATTAAACAGGGACGGAGGGGGTTAAGGAGGGTCCCGACGGAGGATATAAAATATTAAACAGGGACAGAGGGGGTTAAGGAGGGTTATGATGGAGGTGCTGTTGCCAAGGATCTGCATTGATCCTATCCTGAATGCCCTGTTTATCCCGCGGATGTTGAGTGTATATTCGTATGCTCTGTGCATCCAAACTTACAGCAAACTTTGCCAGGATGTACGCCCCAGCACCAGCCCCCACTCCAATGATACTTCGGAAACTGCAACAGACAGAGAGAGAGGGAGCGTGTGAGAGAGGCGAGAGAGACAGAGAGTGAGAGAGAGTGTGTGTGTGTGTGTGTGAGAGAGAGAGAGAGAGTGAGAGGAGAGAGTGAGAGTGTGTGTGTGAGAGAGAGAGGTGAGAGAGTGAGAGACTGTGTGTGAGAGAGACAGAGAGAGAGACAGAGAGTGAGAGTGTGTGTGTGTGAGAGAGAGAGAGAGAGTGAGAGACTGTGTGTGAGAGAGAGAGAGAGACAGAGAGTGAGAGTGTGTGTGTGAGAGAGAGACTGTGTGTGAGAGAGAGAGAGAGACAGAGAGTGAGAGTGTGTGAGTGTGAGAGAGAGAGACAGAGTGAGAGTGTGTTATGAGAGAGAGAGGGAGAGACAGAGAGTGAGAGTGTGTGAGAGAGAAAGAGAGAGACAGAGAGTGAGAGTTTTTGAGACTGAGAGTGAGAGAGAGTGAGTGAGTGAGCGAGAGAGACAGTGTGTGTGAGAGAGAGCGAGAGAGACAGAGAGTGAGTGAGATAGTGAGAGAGAGTGAGATAGAGTGAGATAGTGAGAGAGAGTGAGACCAAGATTGAGAGAGAGAGTGAGTGTGAAAGAGAGAGATGGAAGGTGTGTGTGAGTCTGTGTCTGTGTGATAAAGAGAGAGATGGAGATTGTGAAAGAGAGAGATAGAGAGCGATGGAGAGTGGGATAGAGAAAGAGAGAGAGAGACAGGGTGTGAGACTGTGAGACCGAGAGTAAAAGGGAGAGAAATGGAGAGTGCGAGAGAGAGATGGAGAGTGAGAGGCAGAGAATGTGAGAGTGAGGTGGAGAGTGCTGAGGGAGTGGGCGCTGTGGGAGGGTCAGCACTGTGGGAGCGGGCGCTGTGGGAGGGTCAGCGCTGAGGGAGTGGGTGCTGAGGGAGGGTCAGCGCTGAGGGAGTGGGTGCTGTGGGAGGGTCAGCGCTGAGGGAGTGGGTGCTGAGGGAGGGTCAGCGCTGAGGGAGTGGGTGCTGTGGGAGGGTCAGTGTTGAGGGAGCGGGTGCTGTGGGAGGGTCAGTGCTGAGGGAGCGGGTGCTGTGGGAGGGTCAGTGCTGAGGGAGCGGGCGCTGTGGGAGGGTCAGCGCTGAGGGAGTGGGTGCTGAGGGAGGGTCAGCGCTGAGGGAGTGGGTGCTGTGGGAGGGTCAGCGCTGAGGGAGTGGGTGCTGAGGGAGGGTCAGCGCTGAGGGAGTGGGTGCTGAGGGAGGGTCAGCGCTGAGGGAGTGGGTGCTGTGGGAGGGTCAGCGCTGAGGGAGTGGGTGCTGAGGGAGGGTCAGCGCTGAGGGAGTGGGTGCTGTGGGAGGGTCAGCGCTGAGGGAGCGGGCGCTGTGGGAGGGTCAGTGCTGAGGGAGTGGGTGCTGAGGGAGGGTCAGCGCTGAGGGAGTGGGTGCTGTGAGAGGGTCAGCGCTGAGGGAGTGGGTGCTGTGGGAGGGTCAGCGCTGAGGGAGCGGGCGCTGTGGGAGGGTCAGTGCTGAGGGAGTGGGTGCTGAGGGAGGGTCAGCGCTGAGGGAGTGGGTGCTGTGAGAGGGTCAGCGCTGAGGGAGCGGGCGCTGTGGGAGGGTCAGCGCTGAGGGAGTGGGTGCTGTGAGAGGGTCAGCGCTGAGGGAGTGGGTGCTGTGGGAGGGTCAGCGCTGAGGGAGCGGGCGCTGTGGGAGGGTCAGTGCTGAGGGAGTGGGTGCTGAGGGAGGGTCAGCGCTGAGGGAGTGGGTGCTGTGAGAGGGTCAGCGCTGAGGGAGCGGGCGCTGTGGGAGGGTCAGCGCTGAGGGAGTGGGTGCTGTGGGAGGGTCAGTGCTGAGGGAGCGGGCGCTGTGGGAGGGTCAGCGCTGAGGGAGTGGGTGCTGTGGGAGGGTCAGCGCTGAGGGAATGGGTGCTGAGGGAGGGTCAGCGCTGAGGGAGCGGGCGCTGTGAGAGGGTCAGCGCTGAGGGAGCGGGCGCTGTGGGAGGGTCAGCGCTGAGGGAGTGGGTGCTGTGGGAGGGTCAGTGCTGAGGGAGCGGGCGCTGTGGGAGGGTCAGCGCTGAGGGAGTGGGTGCTGTGGGAGGGTCAGCGCTGAGGGAATGGGTGCTGAGGGAGGGTCAGCGCTGAGGGAGCGGGCGCTGTGGGAGGGTCGGCGCTGAGGGAGCGGGCGCTGTGGGAGGGTCGGCGCTGTGGGAGGGTCGGCGCTGAGGGAGCGGGCGCTGTGGGAGGGTCGGCGCTGAGGGAGCGGGCGCTGTGGGAGGGTCAGCGCTGAGGGAGTGGGTGCTGTGGGAGGGTCAGCGCTGAGGAAGTGGGCGCTGTGGGAGGGTCAGCGCTGAGGGTGTGGGTGCTGTGGGAGGGTCAGCGCTGAGGGAGCGGGCGCTGTGGGAGGGTCAGCGCTGAGGGAGCGGGCGCTGTGGGAGGGTCAGCGCTGACGGAGCGGGCGCTGTGGGAGGGTCAGTGCTGAGGGAGCGGGTGCTGTTGGAGGGTCGGCGCTGAGGGAGCGGGCGCTGTTGGAGGGTCGGCGCTGAGGGTGCGGGCGCTGTGGGAGGGTCAGCGCTGACGGAGCGGGCGCTGTGGGAGGGTCAGTGCTGAGGGAGCGGGTGCTGTTGGAGGGTCGGCGCTGAGGGAGCGGGCGCTGTTGGAGGGTCGGCGCTGAGGGAGCGGGCGCTGTGGGAGGGTCGGCGCTGAGGGAGCGGGCGCTGTGGGAGGGTCGGCGCTGAGGGAGCGGGCGCTGTGGGAGGGTCGGCGCTGAGGGAGCGGGCGCTGTGGGAGGGTCAGCGCTGAGGGAGTGGGTGCTGTGGGAGGGTCAGCGCTGAGGAAGTGGGCGCTGTGGGAGGGTCAGCGCTGAGGGAGCGGGCGCTGTGGGAGGGTCGGCGCTGAGGGAGCGGGCGCTGTGGGAGGGTCAGCGCTGAGGGAGTGGGTGTTGTCTGGGGTGACTGGTGAACCGTCTAACTCGCTGAACGACAGTGTGAGAGGAACGAGAGCGATGAGTGTTTCTGGCAGCGTTGAGCGTTGAGAGATGTGAGTGATCACACAACAGGCCCATGTAACAACTCACTTGAAGTACTGTATAACACAAGGCAGCATCTCACACAACTGCTCCATCGATGGGTATTGGTACCTGGGGAGGGACACACCGAGACAGGGAGAGAGCAGTGAGAGCAGCTCGCAGCACAGAGTGAACATGTCACACCCCCCTCACCCCTCCATCTCACACTCCCAGGGACAGGGACAGCACGGGGTTAGATGCAGAGTAAAGCTCCCTCTACACTGTCCCCCCATCCCAGGGACAGGGACAGCACGGGGTTAGATACAGGGTAAAGCTTCCTCTACACTGTCCCCCCCCATCCCAGGGACAGGGACAGCACGGGGTTAGATACAGGGTAAAGCTACCTCTACACTGTCCCCCCCATCCCAGGGACAGGGACAGCACGGGGTTAGATACAGGGTAAAGCTTCCTCTACACTGTCCCCCCCCATCCCAAGGACAGGGACAGCACGGGGTTAGATACAGGGTAAAGCTTCCTCTACACTGTCCCCCTCATCCCAGGGACAGGGACAGCACGGGGTTAGATACAGGGTAAAGCTCCCTCTACACTGTCCCCCAATCCCAGGGACAGGGACAGCACGGGGTTAGATAATTCTGAGGTCACTAGGGCCAGGACACAAGGAAATCCTGTCTGCCGTCACTATCAGACAGAGAAGACCTGCCATCCGTTATAGAGCTATGGCAGCTCTGGTTTCCTCCCATACTTAGGGTGGATTGGCCATGCTAAATTACCCATAGTGCCCAGGGATGTGTAGGTTAGGGGTGGACTGGCCATGGGAAAAGCAGGGGAGAGGGGATGAGCGGGATTCCCTTCAAAGAGTTGGAGTCAGTTCGGTGGGGCCGAATGGCCTCTATCCGCACTGTGTGCCTGGATGTTGTGAGGACAGACCAGTCCAGTTCCGCCGACCTCCTTGGGCCTACCTGGATCCGCACAGGCCCAGGGGCCTAAGATTGACCTGGATTCCCTCAGGTGCGGGGTGAGGCCTGAGGTCTTGCCTTCGACTTATTCCCTCAGCTCCAGGACAAGCCCCGAGCACAGGCCCTGGGCGGCATATCGGCCAGATATCCCTCAGGGGTGGGCCCAGGGAGGCCTGAACGAGGTTAGGGGCCCTCACTGACAGGGAGGGCACGGGGAGGCGATGGATTCGGGAGACAGCGTAGGAACGGACCAAAAAAAATGACAGATGCTGGAGAGGATTGGCTTCACGGGAAGGGATCCCTCATTCGCGGGTGGGATGCGGGTGCCGGAGAGTGGGCCCAGTCCCAGTTTATCATCCCTGTCCCTAATTGCCCCCCCTTGGGAAGGTGAGGGTGGAGGGGGTGCCATCTTAGCCCCGTGCTGTGGGGTAGACCCACCATGGCCCTCAGGGAAGGGGGGGCAATCTCAGGATTCTGACCCCAGGAAGGAACGGCCGATAGATTCCGGGAGAGGTTCATATGTGGTCGGGCCGTGTTCAGGGGGATTCAGTGACAGTAACGCCATTGACCGTCAAGGGGGCGATGGTTAGATTCTCTCTCAATGGGAACCCCCAGGATGTTGATAGTTGGGGGGAGGGGGATTCAGTGACGGTAACGCCATTGAACGTCAAGGGGGCAATGGTTAGATTCTCTCTCAATGGGAACCCCCAGGATGTTGATAGTGGGGGGGAGGGGGATTCAGTGACAGTAACGCCATTGAACATCAAGGGGGCGATGGTTAGATTCTCTCTCAATGGTAACCCCCAGGATGTTGATAGTGAGGGGAGGGGGATTCAGTGACGGTAACGCCATTGAACATCAAGGGGGCGATGGTTAGATTCTCTCTCAATGGTAACCCCAGGATGTTGATAGTGAGGGGAGGGGGATTCAGTGACGGTAACGCCATTGACCGTCAAGGGGGCGATGGTTAGATTCTCTCTCAATGGGAACCCCCAGGACGTTGATAGTGGGGGGAGGGGGGATTCAGTGACGGTAACGCCATTGAACGTCAAGGGGGCGATGGTTAGATTCTCTCTCAGAGGAGATGGTGCTGGCCCACTCGCGGGGGCCCCAAATGTTGCCCGGAACGTGTGGGCAGCCCAGGCTCAGGACCCTTACCCGGTGGGGAATGGGGCAGCTCCTTCCTGCTGACCCGGAGCGTCGATGTGGCACACTACAAAGTTCTTGGTGATCTCCATCATGTCCTCGAATTTGAAGAGGGTGTTGAAGCAGGTCTTATCTGAGGGAAGGTTGTAGGTGGTGGGAGAGATTAAAACGCAAGCATCATTGGCAGCGAACGAGGCATCACCCCCCCCCCCCCCCCCCCTTCCCCTTCCTCCCCCCACTCCGGCACCACCCCCAAACTCCTCCCACATCTCGCCCACACCACCACCACCGTCGCCTCACCCTTCAGGTATTCACGCCACCCATGGCTCGGCTCCACTTCCCTCCCCTACCGTCGCTCCCCTCCGACGAGGGGGGGAGGGGGGAGGGGGGGGGAAGGGTCAAAGGGCGGGCTGAGATGGGGAGACCACGTCTTCGCCCCCCAGAGAGCCACACTAAATTACCCATAGTGCCCAGGGGTGTGCAGGTTAGGGTGGATTGGCCGTGCTAAATTACCCATAGTGCCCGGGGATGTGCAGGTTAGGGTGGATTGGCCGTGCTAAATTACCCATAGTGCCCAGCGATGTGTAAATTATGGTGGATTGGCTGTGCTAAATTACCGATAGTGCCCAGGGATGTGCAGGTTAGGGTGGATTAGTCCGGGGTAAATGTAGGGGAATGGGTGTGGGTGGGTTACCCTTCGGAGGGCCGGTGTGAACTTGTTGGGCCGAAGGGCCTGTTTCCACACGGTAGGTAACGGTTGTTTGGCATGTTAGTGAAGGAGGAGTGGGTGGAGATTGGGCGGGGGTTGGAATGGGGTGAGGGGAAGGAGTTACGTACGGTTGAGTCCGACATCGTGGTAGGTCAGGATGGCCGGGCGGTTTCCCCGGGGCGATCCATGGATGGTCACGTGCAGGATCCCGTATGGGGTCTCCACGTCATGCTCCTGCAGCAGGGGGCCGGGAGGGAGAGAGGGGACAGAGGGTGGAGGGAGAGGTGCAGGAGGGGAGAGAGAGGGGAGGGTGGGAGAGACAGCGATGGGGAGAGTGAGAGGAGAGAAAGTGAGGGGGGGAGAGTGAGGGGGGAGAGAGAGAGAGAGGAGGGAGAGAGAGTGAGGGGGGGAGAGAGTGAGGGGGG
>NW_026867476.1:1256588-1264088 GCF_020745735.1 Hemiscyllium ocellatum
GGGGGGGGGGGGGGGGGGGGGGGGAGGGGGAAACCGACAACGTCTGTCCTAAAGATGGCCGACGCTCTAGGCCTCATGTGAGCAGCCTGGGCCTGGCTAAGGGAGACGTCGGCGGGGGGCGAGTGTCTGTGTCAGTCACGGGGTCCGGAGATCTACGGCGCGAGAAAGGAAAGGCCCTTCGGCCCCGCCACGTGCGTCCGTGGCGGTCACAAACAGCACACCCCCAGCCCCCACCCCCAACCCTCGCCATCCCAATCCCCATTGCTTCAGTGGCAGACGCCTCATCCAACTCCACCCCCTCCACTCTCCCCTCAGTCTCCATTAGCTGCTCGGGTGACAAATCTCCCTCTCTCTCCCTCCCCCTCACACACACACACACGTCCCTCCCTTAACCCTCAAGTGCCCAGAGGGAAAACTGGGTCCAAACCTGCCCCAGGAGGTGGAGGCAGTGGTTAAAAGTCCTCAGTAAAACCTTGTAGCGGGTTGGGGAAGGGGCCAGCGAACTGGTGTGCTTGCGTCAGTCTCCTACTGATTCCCCTCAGAGCTGGGCCTGAGGGGGTGCCCACATATCCGCACACCCCCGCGGGATCTGTTGAGCTCCCCGGGAGACAGTCACATGGCCGCTGGCTGGCGGGAGGGAGGCCCATAACAGGCCAGGAGCAGAGCGATTGGTCAGCCAGCAGTCTGCGCGGACATCTTCCCCTGCACCCAGTTCGTCTGCGAACTACGTCCTCCCGCAGCGCTGCTCGGCCGAGCAGCTGTGTAAACACCGCTTCCAACCAGCGTTTCGCGAGCGGTCCCAGGCAGGCTTACTGGCCAGGACGTTTTCGGGATCCTAAGGCAGGGCTTGCTGGGAATCTTACAAATGCGGCTGTGCCAGGACTTTGGCCACACTCACGGAATACTGCGTGCGATTCCGGTTCTCCCTCCTGGCGGAAAGATGTTGTTAAAATTGAAAGAGTTAGGAAAGATTTACAAGGACGTTGCCGGGGCTGGAGGGTTTTGAGCTACAGGGAGAGGCTGGGGCTGTTTTCCCTGGAGCGTCGGAGGCTGAGGGGGTGACCTGGTTTATAAAACCATGAGGGGGCAGGGATAGGGGTAAATAGACAAGGTCTTTTCCCCCCTGGGGTGGGGGGAGTCCAGAACTAGAGGGGGGTAGGTTTAGGGTGAGAGGGGAAAGGGAGCTGAGGGGGTAACTTTCTCACCCAGAGGGTGGTGCGTGTGTGGAATGAGCTGCCAGAGGAAGTGGTGGGGGCTGGTACAATGACAGCGTTGAAAAGGTGGATGGGGACAGGGATAGGAAGGGATTGGAGGGGAATGGGCCAAGGGGCTGGCAAACGGGGACTGGGTTAGGTTAGGGATATTGGGGTCGGCACGGACGGGTTGGGCCGAAGGGTCTGTTTCGGTGCCGTACGTCTCTGTGGCTCTGTGAAACTAAAGCCTGTATATATCCACATACACGCTCATCCCACACACCGAAAACACAAAACAAGCATCGTCGACAGAACACATGTGGGTCAGCGACCACAGTTCCACTCGTTTTAAAATAGTTAAGGGAGAGATTTAGATGAGATTCCCGACAGTGTGGAAACAGGCCCCTTGGCCCAACCAGTTCACACCCACCCTCCGAAGGGTAACCCACCCAGAACTATTTCCCTCTGACTAATGCACCTAAAACTATGGGTAATTTAGCACGGCCAATCCACCCTAACCTGCACATCCCTGGGCACTATGGGTAATTTAGCACGGCCAATCCACCCTAACCTGCACATACCAGGGCACTATGGGTAATTTAGCACGGCCAATCCACCCTAACCTGCACATCCCTGGGCACTATGGGTAATTTAGCACGGCCAGTCCACCCTAACCTGCACATCCCTGGGCACTATGGGTAATTTAGCACGGCCAATCCACCCTAACCTGCACATCCCGGGGCACTATGGGTAATTTAGCACGGCCAATCCACCCTAACCTGCACATCCCTGGGCACTATGGGTAATTTAGCACGGCCAATCCACCCTAACCTGCACATCCCTGGGCACTATGGGTAATTTAGCACGGCCAATCCACCCTAACCTGCACATCCCTGGGCACTATGGGTAATTTAGCACGGCCAGTCCACCCTAACCTGCACATCCCTGGGCACTATGGGTAATTTAGCACGGTCAATCCACCCTAACCTGCACATCCCTGGGCACTATGGGTAATTTAGCATGGCCAATCCACCCTAACCTGCACATCCCTGGGCACTATGGGTAATTTACCACGGCCGGTCCGCCCTAACCCGCACATCCCTGGGCACTATGGGTAATTTAGCATGGCCAATCCACCCTAACCCGCACATCCCTGGGCACTATGGGTAATTTAGCATGGCCAATCCACCCTAACCCGCACATCCCTGGGCACTATGGGTAATTTACCACGGCCGGTCCGCCCTAACCCGCACATCCCTGGGCACTATGGGTAATTTAGCATGGCCAATCCACCCTAACCTGCACATCCCTGGGCACTATGGGTAATTTAGCATGGCCAATCCACCCTAACCCGCACATCCCTGGGCACTATGGGTAATTTAGCACGGCCAATCCACCCTAACCCGCACATCCCTGGGCACTATGGGTAATTTAGCACGGCCAGTCCACCCTAACCTGCACATCCCTGGGCACTATGAGAGCTTTCAGAGTGAGAGTTTAAGGTCCGTATGTCCCTGTGAGGGTGAAGGACAGGGTCAGCAGGAACAGGGAACCCTGGGTAACAAGAGATCGAGAGGCTTTGAGCGGGGAAAAAAAGCAGGCAGCTGGGATCAAGGGGATCCCTCGAGGGTTACGGGACTTTACTGAAGAAGGAATTCAGGGGAGTGCAAAGGGGACAGGAGATAGCCATGGTTAGCGTGAATCCAACGAGGTAGAGTCAAGGGGAAAGGCTAACTAGAGAGAGAACGGGGCCCTTCAGAGTGGACATGTGTGTGTAGAACCGCAGGAGATGAGCGAGGTCCTCAATGAGTATTTCCCCTCCGTGTTTACAATGGAGAAGGACGTGAAGACTTGGGAACGTGGGGAAGTTCTTTGGGGATCATCCGTGACACATCGAGGAGGTGTTGGATGTATTAGAATGTACGAAGGGGGATAAATCTCCTGGTCCTGACCAGATCTCCGCGAGAACACTAGCAGAGGCTGGAGCAGGAATTGCAGGGAGGATCCCGGCGGATAGTTTTGCATCATCAGTTAGCCACGAGTGGGGTCCCGGAAGACTGGAGGGGAGAGAATGTTGTGCCCTTATTCTGGAAGGGATGTGTGGAAAAGCCTGGGAACTACAGAGCAGTCAGCCTAACATCTGTGGGAGGCAAGTTACTGGAGAAGATGCTGAGGGATAAGATATCCATGCATTTGGAAAGAGAGGGTTTGATTAGGAGTAGTCAGCACGGCTTTGTCTGTGGGAGATCGCGCCTCACCGATTTGTTAGAGCTCTTTGATGAAGTGACCAGGAAGGTTGACCAGGGCAGGGTGGTAGATGTAGTCTATGTGGATCTCAGTCAGGCTTTTGGTAAGGTCCCACATGGTAGGCTGCTCTGGAAGGTGGACTGGGGAATTGAGGGCATCAGTTGAAGGTTAGAGGGGGAAGAATAAAACGCAACCTGAGGGGCAACGTTTTTTTACACCGAGGTGTGTGGAGGTGGTTGAGGCGGGTACCTTAACAACAGTTAAAAGGACATTTGGACAAATACGTGGATAGGGAAGGATTAGACGGGAATGGGCCAGGTGCAGGGAAATGGGGTTAGTGTGGATGGAGGTTTGGGTCAGCACGGACCAGATTGGGCCGAATGGCCTGTCTCCACGTTGTAGGGCGTTATACACATCCGTGCACACACTCACTCACACACATCTTATACACAGACACACACCTACCCTCGATACACCCCAAATACACACACACGGACACACACACGGACACACACACACGGACACACACACGGACACACAGACACGGACATGCACTCACTTTATGCATGAGCGTGCGCACACACGCACAGACACACACGTGTGCAGATACACACAGACACGCGCGCGCACACGCAGACATGCACAGACACACGCACGCGTGCACACATAGACAGACACGTGTGCAGACACACCCATGCACAGACGCACGCGCACACAGACACACGTGTGCGCAGACACACACACGCACAGACACATGCGCGCACGCACACGCGTGTGCAGACACACAGACATGCGCACACACAGATACACACGCACTGACGCACACACACGCAGACACACACACACACACACTGACACACTGACACACACACGCAGACATGCCATGCACACTGACACACACGCACAGACACACGCGTGCAGACACACACACAGACACTGACACACAGACACGCACAGACATACACAGATCCTGACACACACAGACACACACTGACAGACACTGACACACAGAGACAGACATACAGACACACTGACACTGACACACACAGAGACACTGTCACACACACACACACACACAGACACAGGCAGCTCGAGTGAACACTGCAGGGAGTGAGACCTTCCCCAGTGCTCAGGCAGTGACACTCCCCAGTCTCCCAGCCTTCCCCCAGCCTGGATGGTTGGACGCCTGTGAAGCCGGGGGGCCTTGAGCCAGCGACCGCACGGCAGAGCCGACAGACGGCAACCTCCTGGGCGGGACAGCTCTCCAACCAGCCAGTCCCCTCCGGCTCCAATTGGAAAGGCGAGAGCCATCATCAGGGGCGGTCCCTCGCAGGCCAGCGGACTCTCCTTCCCGCTCTCGGGGGGGGGGGGGGGAGGGGGCAAGTCCGGGGGTGGCTGTACAGACCGGCGCGTCTACCGCCGCCACGCTCTGCGGTACGCTTGGGGGCAGCGGGTACTTGGGGGGAGGGGTTGGCGAGGGGCCCCCTGGCTCCCGTTTCTCGCCCGAGCCGCTCGAGGGCCTCCCGGGACGTCAATTCGGACGCCCCCCCGCCCACCCCCACCCCCACCCCTCCTCCCAGCAGCAACCACACAAACGAAAATACAGGTTCAAATCCATTTTATTTGAAAGCGATTCGATTATACATCTTTGGATGTCGAAGGCGGTGTTAAAAACTGACCGGGAGGAGGGAGAACACTCTCTGGGGTCTGGGGGGGTCGCAGCCGAAGAGGGGGAGGGACTGTCAGCCAAGAGGGGCAACCCCACACCCCGCCATTTCCCGGTCAAGCATTGGCGACCCTCTCCCCGTCTCGTTGCCGGCGCAAGAGAGAGAGAGAGACCGGTGACTCAGCTGAGGACATCCGCGAGGGGCACCGAACCCACCGCCATCCCACCGCCCAACCCCACCCCAGGGATAAAGGCACTTGGGAAGACATCCCCATTGCCGAGGCAGTGAGGAAAGGCGAGGCGTCGAAACCGAAGCGATACGATCGCCAGGAACGGGCAACTGATCGTAGGGGAGGGAGAAAAACACACGCGCGCACACGCGGCAGAGCGATCCCAATCCTTTCGGGATACGGTTCCTGACAGAGGGAAAGACAGGACAGGGGGATTATACGCGGAAAATGCAGTGAGACTGACTGAAGCAACAGGGGAAATATCTTGACTTGCCAGGGCGGACCCCCGCAGGGAGCGTTCACAGGCTGAACACGTGGGGATCGACGGAGCAGTTCAGCAGGGCATTGCCGGCTTTCAGGCATTCCTCAAGATCCGAGCCTAAAATGGGGGGAAAAGGGGGAAAATCAGAGAGCTGCAGGCTCAGAGAGACGCAAAACCAGTCGGTGTATCGCACTCAGGCAGAGAGGGGACTGAGAGACACCAGTCAGTGTACAGATATCTCCCTGAGAGAGAGAGGGGACTGAGAGACACCAGTCAGTGTACAGATATCTCCCTGAGAGAGAGAGGGGACTGAGAGACACCAGTCAGTGTACAGATATCTCCCTGAGAGAGAGGGGACTGAGAGACACCAGTCAGTGTACAGATATCTCCCTGAGAGAGAGGGGACTGAGAGACACCAGTCAGTGTACAGATATCTCCCTGAGAGAGAGAGAGAGGGGGGACTGAGAGACACCAGTCAGTGTACAGATATCTCCCTGAGAGAGAGAGGGGGGACTGAGAGATACCAGTCAGTGTACAGATATCTCCCTGAGAGAGAGAGGGGACTGAGAGATACCAGTCAGTGTACTGATATTTCCCAGAGAGAGATGGGGGACTGAGAGACACCAGTCAGTGTACAGATATCTCCCTGAGAGAGAGAGGGGACTGAGAGATACCAGTCAGTGTACAGATATCTCCCTGAGAGAGAGAGGGGACTGAGAGACACCAGTCAGTGTACAGATATCTCCCTGAGAGAGAGAGAGGGGACTGAGAGACACCAGTCAGTGTCCAGATATCTCCCTGAGAGAGAGAGAGAGGGGACTGAGAGACACCAGTCAGTGTACAGATATCGCCCTGAGGGAGAGGGGACTGAGAGACACCAGTCAGTGTACAGATATCTCCCTGAGAGAGAGAGAGAGGGGGGGACTGAGAGACACCAGTCAGTGTACAGATATCTCCCTGAGAGAGAGAGGGGGGACTGAGAGATACCAGTCAGTGTACAGATATCGCCCTGAGAGAGAGGGGACTGAGAGACACCAGTCAGTGTACAGATATCTCCCTGAGAGAGAGAGGGGACTGAGAGACACCAGTCAGTGTACAGATATCTCCCTGAGAGAGAGGGGACTGAGAGACACCAGTCAGTGTACAGATATCTCCCTGAGAGAGAGAGAGAGGGGGGACTGAGAGACACCAGTCAGTGTACAGATATCTCCCTGAGGGACAGGGGACTGAGAGACACCAGTCAGTGTACAGATATCTCCCTGAGAGAGAGAGGGGGGACTGAGAGATACCAGTCAGTGTACAGATATCTCCCTGAGAGAGAGAGGGGACTGAGAGATACCAGTCAGTGTACTGATATTTCCCAGAGAGAGATGGGGGACTGAGAGACACCAGTCAGTGTACAGATATCTCCCGGAGAGAGAGAGGGGACTGAGAGATACCAGTCAGTGTACAGATATCTCCCTGAGAGAGAGAGGGGACTGAGAGACACCAGTCAGTGTACAGATATCTCCCGAGAGAGAGAGAGAGGGGACTGAGAGACACCTGTCAGTGTACAGATATCTCCCTGAGAGAGAGAGAGGGGACTGAGAGACACCAGTCAGTGTACAGATATCTCCCTGAGAGAGAGGGGACTGAGAGACACCAGTCAGTGTACAGATATCTCCCTGAGAGAGAGAGAGAGGGGACTGAGAGACACCAGTCAGTGTACAGATATCTCCCTGAGAGAGAGAGAGAGGGGACTGAGAGACACCAGTCAGTGTACAGATATCGCCCTGAGAGAGAGGGGACTGAGAGACACCAGTCAGTGTACAGATATCTCCCTGAGAGAGAGAGGGGACTGAGAGACACCAGTCAGTGTACAGATATGTGCCCAATGAGAACAAACTGGTGACCCTCACTCAG
>NW_026867476.1:1269088-1292361 GCF_020745735.1 Hemiscyllium ocellatum
CCCAACCCGTCTGTGCCGACCCTGATATCCCTAACCTAACCCAGTCCCCGTTTGCCAGCCCCTTGGCCCATTCCCCTCCAATCCCTTCCTATCCCTGTCCCCATCCACCTTTTCAACGCTGTCATTGTACCAGCCCCCACCACTTCCTCTGGCAGCTCATTCCACACACGTACCACCCTCTGGGTGAGAAAGTTACCCCTCAGCTCCCTTTCCCCTCTCACCCTAAACCTACCCCCCTCTAGTTCTGGACTCCCCCCCACCCCAGGGGGGAAAAGACCTTGTCTATTTACCCCTATCCCTGCCCCCTCATGGTTTTATAAACCAGGTCACCCCCTCAGCCTCCGACGCTCCGGGGAAAACAGCCCCAGCCTCTCCCTGTAGCTCAAACCCTCCCACATCCTGGTAAATCTTTCCTGAACCCTTTCACAACATCTTCCCGATAGGAAGGAGACCAGAATTACACGTGATATCCCAACAGTGGCCCTAACCAATGTCCTGTCCAGCCGCAACATGACCTCCCAACTCCTGTACTCAATACTCTGACCGATAAAGGAAAGCATACCAAACGCCTCCTTCACTATCCTATCTACCTGCGACTCCACTTTCTAGGAGCTATGACCCTGCACTCCAAGGTCTCTTTGTTCAGCAACACTCCCCAGGACCTTACCATTAAGTGTATAAGTCCTGCTAAGATTTGCTTTCCCAAAATGCAGCCCCTCGCATTTATCGGAATTAAACTCCATCTGCCCCTTCTCAGCCCACTGGCCCATCTGGTCCAGATCCTGTTGTAATCTGAGGGAACCCTCTTCGCTGCCCACTACACCCTCCAATTTTGGGGTCATCTGCAAACTGACTAACCGTACCTCTCATGCTCGCATCCAAATCATTTATATAAACGATGAAAAGTAGAGTAGATTTTTTTAAAAATCTACACTTCTTTAAATACTTGCGTTGACCTCTGCTACACACTGTGAACGGGGCAAGATTTCCCTCCAAACCTCCCAGCCTGGGGCGGGGTAGACGTTTTTTTCCAAGTCACGCCACAGCTCAAGCCCTCCAACCCTCGCAACATCCGCGTCAACCTTTTCTGCGCCCTCTCGTGTTTCACGACACCCTTCCTGTAGCAGTGTTCCCAAAATGTGGCCCGGAACGACGTGCTGCACAGCGCGACCTCCCCACTCCCGGACCCAAAGCACTGACCAAAAACAGCGAGCGTACCACCGAACACCTTGCTCATCTTCTTCATGGGAGAACGCAGACCCGGGGCCATCGCAACCGAACCTGGAACACAACGGAAGCGGCCGTGAGGAAGGTTCCCCCTCAGCCCTTTTCAACGCCCTACCCAGTCTGAAGGTTCAACCCGACCCCTCGAAGGTGACCTGACCGACAGACCGGCCTAGGGCTCTGACCTCACCACAACTCGAGGTGGTTCGGAGGACAGGGTCGGAATTGAATCAACTTAATCGTCACAGGTATTCAGGCGAGTTCAGGGAAAGGTTTGCGAGTTACCGCTTACCGGTGCCAATCTGGGTACAGGCCTAGAGACGCTCAAGCGCAAAATCTTAACGGGGAAAATAAATACAATGCTCAGCATGACAGGAATACATGAGCAGTAGGGACATAGAAAGCTCACAACATTAGTTCGATGAGCATAGTCCCACACGAGCCTTCACCTTGTCACTCCAGAGGTCGGAAAAATGTTTTGGAAGGATGGGTGAGGCTGGAATGGTTGTTCAGGCCTAGCTAGGCCCAGCGGCTCTCAATCCGGGCCAACACTGAGGCCGGGAGGGTGTCACACTGAGCCCCAGGAGGGTGTCACACTGAGCCCTGGGAGGGTGTCACACTGGGCCCGGGAGGGTGTCACACTGGGGCTCTGGGAGGGTGTCACACTGAGGCCCGGGAGGGTGTCACACTGAGCCCTGGGAGGGTGTCACACTGAGCCCTGGGAGGGTGTCACACTGAGCCCCGGGAGGGTGTCACACTGAGCCCCGGGAGGGTGTCACACTGGGGCTCTGGGAGGGTGTCACACTGGGGCCCGGGAGGGTGTCACACTGGGGCCCGGGAGGGTGTCACACTGGGGCCCTGGGAGGGTGTCACACTGGGGCCCGGGAGGGTGTCACACTGGGGCCCGGGAGGGTGTCACACTGGGGCCGGGAGGGTGTCACACTGGGGCCGGGAGGGTGTCACACTGGGCCCACACTGAGGCCGGGAGGGTGTCACACTGGGCCCACACTGAGGCCGGGAGTACGGGACCCCTCCCCCAGTGAGTGTGGTTTGTGGCGCACACACGTGGATTCAAATTGAAAAGGCTATGCCCCCTCCCCACACACTGACAGACACAGACACAGACACAGACACACACATACACACGCCCACAGACACAGACATACACAACCACACACAGACACAGACATACACACCCAGACATACACACATACCCACACCCAAACACAGACATACACACCCACGCCCACACACAGACATACACACCCAGACACATACGCATACATACACCCACAAAGTCTCTCTCACACACACACCCAGAGTCTTTCTCAAACAGACTAACCTGCACACACTGCCTCGCTCTCACACAGATACACACACAGACATACACACACCCACACTGTCTCTCTCTCTCACACACACGCAGACAGACAGACACACAGACATACATACACACACCCACAGTCTCTCACACTCTCTCTCACTCACACACACACACATACACACCCACACACAGATATACACACACAGGCAGCCATACACACAGAGACACATGTACATAGACAGACACACACACACGCATAAAGACACACACACAGATATACACACACAGGCAGCCATACACACACAGAGACACATGTACACAGACAGACACACACACACGCACAACAGAGACACACACAGACATACACACACACGCTTAGACGCGTAGACACTTATAGAGATACACACACACCACACAGACACACACATTAGATGCGTAGACACACAGACATATACCCACACAATAATATACACACACCCACACAGACATGCACACACAGACACACACACACAGACATATACACAACCACTCTGTCTCTCTCTCACACACATACGTACTCACACACTGTCTCTCTCACACAAAGATACAGTCTCTCTCTCACATATACACACACACATATATGCACACATACAGACATACACACACTCACTGTCTCTCTCTCTCTCTCACAGATAGACACAAACCTACAGTCTCTCACTTACACACACACGTACACACACACACAGACACACAAACACACACACGCACAGACCTACACACACTTAGACGCATAGACACATAGAAACACAACAGAGAAAGAGACACACACATATACACACACACACAGACACACATTCGACGCGTAGACACACAGACCCACACACACAGCCACAATCTCATCCACACAGACACAGACAACACACACAACAGTGTCACGTACACACACGTAGATGCATAGACACACAGAGATACACACACACACACACACACACACACACACACACACACACACAGTCCCTCTCTCTCTCTCACACACACTGTCCCTCTTTCTCACACACACACAGTCTCCCTCTCTCTCTCTCACACACACACACACACACACACACACACAGTCTCCCTCTCTCTCTCTCACACACACACACACACACACACACACACACACACACAGTCCCTCTCTCTCACACACACACACACACTGTCCCCCCTCTCTCACACACACACACACACACACTGTCCCCCCTCTCTCTCACACACACACACACAGATGAAAAGTTGGTTGCACACATTACCCATCATGGGAACCGGACCCTGATAGAAAGCGGCGCACTGTTGGAACATCATCGTCGGCACACAGCCTATAGCTGGAAGACAACGGCAACGGTTATCAGGAATATCACCTTCACGGACACCCCTTTCCAAATGTCAGCCCGTTACCAGGTTACACCCTGCTCCTGGGCTTGCTCGGGTGAGGGAGATCCACAGACAGACAGGTGGGGGGGGGGGATGAGACAGGTAAAACAGCACAGGCCCAATCCCAGCCGCACCCAGCCCCAGCTGCTGGGCAGACAGGGCAGCACCGTCCCCTCTCCCCCCCCTCAGGCCAGGCCACTTACATCTTAGGTGGGGGATGTTCCTCCTGACCAGGGGACCCTGCAGGGGCTGGTTGAGGTCTTTGTTGATCGCGACGAAGGCGGTCTGGGAGGAGAGGACGTTGGCCCGGCTGCTGAGCTGGACGAGCTGCTCCCTCACAGCCGCGCTCTCGCGGCCGGCTCCCGACTCCAAGCCCTCGATCATCCTCTTGGCGGCCAAGCGGTGGGCCGTGGACCTGAAGCGGACGAAGGGGTTTCGGAAAGGGGTTAGTCCGTGCGCAAGACAGCAAGCCCTCCCCACCCCATCCCCCCGCTCCCCCCCCCCCCCCTGCGGCCCCCTGTATTCGGGGGCGTCTCGCTCACGGGACGTCCCGGTATTGTGGTATGGCGGCTATCAAAGCCTCTGCTCGACAGGGCTCTCCGCCAGGGTCTCACGCTCACCGACGGGGACCCCCCCAGCTGTCAGCCCGAGGGAGCACGAAGGGTTAAGGAGCCGTTCCAACAGCGCTCAGGATCGGTGGCTCTGTACGGGCGGAGTCCTGAATACGGGGTCCCCAGCATTCACTGGGACACACAGAGCCAGCGTCTCCACTCTGGCGGTGAGGGGGAGATAAGGACCCACGAGATTGGCATTGGTCATCAGCAGCAGGACGGGGGATACGTTCCTCGAAGATGGTTGAAAGCGGTTCTTGCTGTACTGCAGAGCTGACTGCTCGTTGAGTCTCTGGTCAGTGGTTACACGCTTTCCTGACCTTGTCATGGTGGACAAATGGGTGATATTGAGATTAGGTTCCCTTACAGTGTGGAAACAGGCCCTTCGGCCCGACCAGTCTACACCGACCCTCCGAAGACCCTCCATTCCCCTCTGACTAACGCACCTAACATAACGGGCAACGTAACACATCCCTGAACACTATGGGTAATTTAGCACGGCCAATCCACCCTAACCTGCACATCCCTGGGCACTATGGGTAATTTAGCACGGCCAATCCACCCTAACCTGCACATCCCTGGGCACTATGGGTAATTTAGCACGGCCAATCCACCCTAACCTGCACATCCCTGGGCACTATGGGTAATTTAGCACGGCCAATCCACCCTAACCTGCACATCCCTGGGCACTATGGGTAATTTAGCACGGCCAATCCACCCTGACCTGCACATCCCTGGGCACTATGGGTAATTTAGCACGGCCAATCCACCCTGACCTGTACATGTTTGGACTGTGGGAGGAAACTGGAGCAAACCCACACACAGACATGGGGATGGGGTGGGCGGGCAGAATGCGCCAACTCCACACAGACAGACAGTCGCCGCAGAGGCTGGAATCGAACCTGGGTCCCCGGCGCCACAAGGCAGCGGTGCTAACCACTGAGCCGCCATTTGTGAAAACCGGTATAAGTAAATAAATAATCAACACTCCTTCAGGTGGTGGGAGAGACGGTGCGTCGAGGCTACAGCGTGTGGGGACGACTGGACCCCACCGCGATCCAGGGCAAACGGGTCAGCGTTTTGACCCGAACGGCTCTGACTCCGGCTTTCTGAGCAGGAAGCGGACAGTCACCAGGAAGATGTGCGCTCACTAGACTCCAGCCTGAGCGGTGTACCAAAACGTGCAGTAGAAGCACGTCAACCGTGCATGGACAACACTCAAAACTACGGTGAAATCAGAATAAGGCAAGGAGGCCGAGGGCTTGGCGACACGGTTCAATGACAGCTACCTCTCTCTCTCTCGACGTCGGCAAAACTAACGCGGACGTCAGGGAGGCAGGGGCAGAACACGCCCACATCGACACCAACGGAGCTGAGGGGGAGAGGGTTGGACGGCGTCAGGTTCCTGGGAGCCACGATTAACCGACGCCCGGCCCTGGACTTCCCACGAAGACGCGACGGCCGAGAAGGTACAACAGCGCCCCTCCTTCCTCAGGCGGGTCAGGAAGTGCGGCACCTCCGTCGGGATCCCTCCCGGGGACTTCTACAGCTCCAGCACAGAAGGCGTATTGTCTGGGTGGGGCATTGCGGCCAGGCATGGCAACTGACCCATAAAGAAAGGCTCCATCACAGAAACCAGCCGCGGTCTCCAGTTACACTCCATGGGGAGGCTGCTGGTGTCAGCACAGGACCCACCCCCACCCCCACCCCCACCCCCACCCCCACCCCGGTCAGGCTCTCCTACACCGCCTTCCGTCAGGGAGAAAATACAGAAGCTTGAAAACACACACACACACACACACACACAGAGACAGACAGACACACACACACACACACACACACAGATACAGACACAGACACAGAGACAGAGACAGATAGACACAGATACAGATAGGCACACACACAGATACACACAGACACAGATACACACACACACACACACACACAGAGACAGATAGGCACACACACAGATAGATAGACACAGATACACACACACACAGACAGTTACAGATACACACACACACAGATACACACACACACACAGATACACACACAGTTAGATACACACATACACACACACAGTTACAGATACACACACACAGTTAGATACACACACACAGACAGTTACAGATATACACACACACAATTACAGATTTACACACACACAATTACAGATTTACACACACACCCAATTACGGATACATACACACACACACACACAATTACAGATATACACACACACCCACACAGACACACAATTACAGACACAGACACACAGACACACACACACACACACACAATTGCAGAGAGACACACACACACAATTAGAGACACACACACACACAATTACAGACACAGACACACACACACAGACAGACACACACACACAGACAGACACACACAGACACACACACACACACAGACACACACATCCTCCAGCAGGTTCAATAACAGCTTCCTCTTGGCTTTTATAAGCCTGATGAATGAATTCTCTGACTCCAAATAATGCCGATGGTGTCCGTGTTGACCTTGTCTAGTCCCTGCCCTGTCAGGTATACCCTGTATGACTTACTCTGTCAGAGTCGGGTTTTTTCCGTCACCCTTTGAGCTGTACGTCCTCGCTGACTGGTTTGCCTGTACTGCTCACAAACAAAGCTTCTCATTGTACTTAGGTACACAGAGAGAACTCCGCTATAACGGTGTAACAGTTCTGTCCGCGTGCGTTGTAAGAAAATCATGCAATAGCGGCACCGTTTCAGCTGATGGGACTGGAATCGCATCGTAACTTTAAAAGTTTGCGCTTTAGAAAGAGGGTCCCCCAGTTTGTCAACTGCGTCGTCGCGAGACAGCACGTTACAGGAGAACAACGTGCACCTGACAACAAGCCAAGTCAAAGGATGAATGGTGGTTCAGATTCTCAGTCAGATGAGAAGGAGGAACAGAGAGGTTCGGAAGGGAGAGGACAGCTTCAAAATAAACGGGAGCTCTTTTGTTGGGTCAGAGTCCGGGAGAACAGGGGGACTGCTGGCCCCCACACAGACGAGAACGAAGAGTCAGTAGTAATGACAACGAAGACCAAATACTACGCTGCACTCGGATAGGCTCCGTCAGACGTCAACGCAGGAAACGGAAGCTCTCTCTGTTTCAGAACGCAGCGGTGAGCTGAGGACAGTTACCTCAGAGCTCCAGGGCAGGTCGGCACAGCTCCGTCAGGGGGGAGGAAGAGGGGATCACCGTGCCCACCCACTGTCACTATCCCGGTATTGGGATACGGTACTGAGAGGATCCCAGATTTGGGATCGGGACGATGGTAACGCAGCGGTGAGCTGCGGATAGTTACCTCAGAACTCCAGGGCAGGTCGGCACAGCTCCGTCAGGGAGAGGGAATCACCGTGCCCACCCACTGTCACTATCCCAGTATTGGGATACGGCGCTGAGAGGATCCCAGATTTGGGATCGGGACGATGATAACCCAGCGGTTAGCTGCGGACAGTTACCTCAGTGAATCCTGTGGCTGGAGTTTGAACCTGATGCTGTTCTGGATGAGCTCCTCTCCCAGGGAATATTTCAGGGACATCTCGGCGTCCAGACTGGGGTCAACCTGAGGGAGGGGAAGGGAGGGGAGGGGAGGGGCACGGGTTACATCGTGGGGGGGCAAGGAGTGTCACACTTCACTGCAGTCCCTGCTCTCCCGGCCCAGGAAACCCCACCGTCCCTGCCCTCCCAGGCCAGGAAACCCCACCGCCCCTGCCCTCCCAGGCCAGGAAATCCCACCGCCCCTGCCCTCCCAGGCCAGGAAATCCCACCGTCCCTGCCCTCCCAGGCCAGGAAACCCCACCGCCCCTGCCCTCCCAGGCCAGGAAACCCCACTGCCCCTGCCCTCCCAGCCCAGGAAACCCCACCGCCCCTGCCCTCCCAGCCCAGGAAACCCCACCACCCCTGCCCTCCCAGCCCAGGAAACCCCAGACACATTGAATATCAATACAGAGTTCAAAACCTCCACCCTACAAAAAGGATACGCACAGGGAGAGACTCCCTCTGTAACAGGGGTCCCCGAGGGAGAGACTCCCTCTGTAACAGGGGTCCCCGAGGGAGAGACTCCCTCTGTAACGGGGATCCCCGAGGGAGAGACTCCCTCTGTAACGGGGGTCCCCGAGGGAGAGACTCCCTCTGTAACGGGGGTCCCCGAGGGAGAGACTCCCTCTGTAACAGGGGTCCCCGAGGGAGAGACTCCCCCTGTAACGGGGGTCCCCGAGGGAGAGACTCCCCCTGTAACAGGGATCCCCGAGGGAGAGACTCCCCCTGTAACAGGGGGTCCCCGAGGGAGAGACTCCCTCTGTAACAGGGGTCCCCGAGGGAGAGACTCCCTCTGTAACGGGGGTCCCCGAGGGAGAGACTCCCTCTGTAACAGGGGTCCCCGAGGGAGAGACTCCCTCTGTAACGGGGGTCCCCGAGGGAGAGACTGAGAAGTTTATTCCCTGTAAGGTGATGCTCCTGGGGGCCTGGTGGTAAACGCCGCCTCTGTCCCTCACCTTGCCCTTCAGCTGGGCGTAGAGGATGGACCGCTGACCGTTGAAGATGACGGTGGGCAGCGGGGACAGGAGGACCGCCTCCAGCCCAGACGGTAGCTCCCAGCCGACGGTCAGGCCAGACACAGCCGGCTGGAGGGCGAACTTCAAACTCTGCAGCACCTGTCGGCGGCAAGGACAACACGTCAGGCGTTCCATTGGCGTTTTCCAGCCCCTCGCAACACTTCCAACTCACGGCAACAGGGACCCGGGTTCAATTGCCGCCTCGTGGGGGACTGACTGTGGGGTGTTTGCCCAGGGATGTGCAGGTTAGGGTGGATCGGCCATGCTAAATTACCCATAGTGCCCTGGGATGTGCAGGTTAGGGTGGATCGGCCGTGCTAAATTACCCATAGTGCCCTGGGATGTGCAGGTTAGGGTGGATTGGCCATGCTAAATTACCCATAGTGCCCCAGGGATGTGCAGGTTAGGGTGGATTGGCCGTGCTAAATTACCCATAGTGCCCAGGGATGTGCAGGTTAGGGTGGATTGGCAGTGCTAAATTACCCATAGTGCCCAGGGATGTGCAGGTTAGGGTGGATTGGCTGTGCTAAATTACCCATAGTGCTCAGGGATGTGCAGGTTAGGGTGGATTGGCCGTGCTAAATTACCCATAGTGCCCAGGGATGTGCAGGTTAGGGTGGATTGGCCATGCTAAATTACCCATAGTGCCCAGGGATGTGCAGGTTAGGGTGGATTGGCCGTGCTAAATTACCATAGTGCCCAGGGATGTGCAGGTTAGGGTGGATTGGCCATGCTAAATTACCCATAGTGCCCAGGGATGTGCAGGTTAGGGTGGATTGGCCGTGCTAAATTACCCATAGTGCCCAGGGATGTGCAGGTTAGGGTGGACTGGCTGTGCTAAATTACCCATAATGCCCAGGGATGTGCAGGTTAGGGTGGATTGGCCGTGCTAAATTACCCATAGTGCCCAGGGATGTGCAGGTTAGGGTGGATTGGCCATGCTAAATTACCCATAGTGCCCAAGGATGTGCAGGTTAGGGTGGATTGGCCATGCTAAATTACCCATAGTGCCCAGGGCTGTGCAGGTCAGGGGGTATTGACCATGCTAAATTACCCATAGTGCCCAGGGATGTGCAGGTTAGGGTGGATTGGCCATGCTAAATTACCCATAGTGCCCAGGGATGTGCAGGTCAGGGGGTATTGATCATGCTAAATTACCCATAGTGCCCAGGGATGTGCAGGTTAGGGTGGATTGGCCATGCTAAATTACCCATAGTGCCCAGGGATGTGCAGGTTATGGTGGATTGGCCATGCTAAATTACCCATAGTGCCCAGGGATGTGCAGGTTAGGGTGGATTGGCCATGCTAAATTACCCATAGTGCCCAGGGATGTGCAGGTCAGGGGGTATTGACCATGCTAAATTACCCATAGTGCCCAGGGATGTGCAGGTTAGGGTGGATTGACCATGCTAAATTACCCATAGTGCCCAGGGATGTGCAGGTCAGGGGGTATTGACCATGCTAAATTACCCATAGTGCCCAGGGATGTGCAGGTTAGGGTGGATTGGCCATGCTAAATTACCCATAGTGCCCAGGGATGTGCAGGTCAGGGGGTATTGATCATGCTAAATTACCCATAGTGCCCAGGGATGTGCAGGTTAGGGTGGATTGACCATGCTAAATTACCCATAGTGCCCAGGGATGTGCAGGTCAGGGGGTATTGACCATGCTAAATTACCCATAGTGCCCAGGGATGTGCAGGTCAGGGGGTATTGACCATGCTAAATTACCCATAGTGCCCAGGGATGTGCAGGTTAGGGTGGATTGGCCATGCTAAATTACCCATAGTGCCCAGGGATGTGCAGGTTAGGGGTGGATTGGCCATGCTAAATTACCCATAGTGCCCAGGGATGTGCAGGTTAGGGTGGATTGGTCATGGCACATTCACACCCAGTCCATCAGTGTCGGGGTGTTTGGGGTAATTACCCCCCAGTCAGTGTCGGGGTGTTTGGGGGGTGACTCCCTGTCGCTCCCTGAGCTCCGGGTTAAGCCCCCACTCCTCGCTCCTCCTCCCCCTGTGCCCCAGTCAGCCCTGCTCACCCCTGACAGGATCCCCCCTCCCACCTACCTTTGGCTGCATCCTGTCCTTGCCTGTGATGAACTCGGCGTTCCCGGAGGCTGCCTTGGCGATGCCTTTGATCAGCTGCGTCGAGGCACCCTGCCCGATCCCGAAGGAGAAACACCTGGACGGGGGGGCGGGAGGGAGGGAACAGCTCGGATTACCGGGAGCAGCAGGACCGGGGGACGGCAGGGTACAACAGGATGGATGGGCTGAGCGGTCTCCACTGGCCAGCTCCATCGCCTGAATCGAGGGTTTGCTGGGGCAGTCGGGCCTGAAGGGGAAAGATCTGTGCATTGCCGTTTTGTACACAGTCCCATTCGTCACAGCGGCTCAGTGGTTAGCGCCGCTGCCTCGTAGCGCCAAGGACCCGGGTTCAATCCCCACCCTCGGGGGGTGACGCTCTGTGTAGAGTTGGCCCATTCTCCCCCCAGTGTCTGCATGGGTTTCATCCGGGTGCTCCAGTTTCCTCCCACAGTCCAAATGTGTGCAGGTTCGGGTGGATTGGCCGTGCTAAATTACCCATAGTGCCCAGGGATGTGCAGGTTCGGGTGGATTGGCCGTGCTAAATTACCCATAGTGCCCAGGGATGTGCAGGTTAGGGTGGATTGGCCGTGCTAAATTACCCATAGTGCCCAGGGATGTGCAGGTTAGGGTGGATTGGCCGTGCTAAATTACCCATAGTGCCCAGGGATGTGCAGGTTAGTGTGGATTGGCCGTGCTCAATTACCCATAGTGCCCAGGGATGTGCAGGTTAGGGTGGATTGGCCATGCTAAATTACCCATAGTGCCCAGGGATGTGCAGGTTAGGGTGGATTGGCCATGCTAAATTACCCATAGTGCCCAGGGATGTGCAGGTTAGGGTGGATTGGCCATGCTAAATTACCCATAGTGCTCAGGGATGTGCAGGTTAGGGTGGATTGACCATTGTGGACACCAGTGGGAGCAGGGTCAGACCAATGGGCTCAGAGCGCCCGTTAGCCCTTGGCCAACGGCTCAAGGTCAAAGGTCATTCCTTGGGAGGTGAGTGGGAGAAAGATCTCTCTCCCTTGGGCATGTTCTTCCTCCAGTCATGGTTGTGCGACCTTTACCTCCAGCCCAGACCGGGAGGGGCCTTCACTCAGCGTCTCTCTGACATTGCCCGGTGACTGCCCTGGGTGTTGTCTCTGGCTGATGGAGGTCATTTAGACTCAGGCAGACGAGGGAGGGGCGGGGGGGGGGGGGGAGCATTCCGGAGGGGCCAGGAATGGCAAGGTTAGGGAGATATTTTCGAGGGATGGCCGAGGGATGGTTCACGCTGCGTCCGTCACCGTGAGACGCACACTCGGAGAGAGTCGCGCCTGGTCCTTGGGTGTGCCAGGGACACTGACCGCGTCCAAAACGCCGCTCCACCCCCAGCGCGCCCAGAGACAGAAAGGCCAGATACCCTGGCCCCTGTTACCTGTGATTGTGGGCGTTCTTCCGAACCTCGTCAATCACCATCTTGGTGTTCGACACCTCCCCGTCAGTGAAGACAAAGAGCTGGAAGAAGGGAGGAAAGGTGTTAGTTGGGGGGGGGGGGGTGGGAGAGGGGTCACTGTCTGTCCCAGAGCAGCACACAGAGCTGCTCTCTCGCTCTCTCGCTCATACGAGGGAGATCGCTGCCGGTTTATCCCAAAGGTGATCCCGCCTCAGCACACACAGGCTGCAAAGGTGGCACTTTCACGGTCACCTCAGCTGGTGTTGGCGGTCACTCAGTATCACAAGCCCGCCGTCCAGCCAACTGAGCTAACTGTCAACTATCTCTGCGCGGGAGAGTGCATGTGAAGGTGTGTGAGTGGCTGAGGGAGTGAGAGGTAGTGTGTGTGGGTGAGTTTGTGACTGTGTCTGTCTGTGTGTGTGCGTCTGTGTGTGTATCCGTCTGTCTCTGTGTGCGTGTGTGTTTGTGTCTGTGTGTGTGTGTGTCTGTGCGCCTGTGTGTCTGTCTGTGCGTCTGTGTGTGTGTGTGTGAGAGACTGTGTGTGTGTGTGTGTGTGTGTGTGTGTGTGTGTGTGTGTGTGAGAGACTGTGTGTGTGTTTGTGACACTGTGTGTGTGTCTGTCTGTGTGTGTGTGCGCCTGTGTGTGCCTGTGTGTGTGTGTGTGTCTGTGACTGTCTGTGTGTGTGTGCGCGAGAGCGTTTCTGTCTGTGTGACATTAAAATAAGCCGCAAGTTTGTCTCAGTGGTTAGCACTGCAGCCTCACAGCACCAGGGACCCAGGTTCGAGTCTAGCCATGGGCAACTCAGTGTAGAGTTTGCACGTTCTCCCCGTGTCTGCGGGGGTTCCTCCGGGTGCTCCAGTTTCCTCCCACAGTCCAAAGATATGCAGCTCAGAGTGGATTGACCGTGTTAAATTAACCATAGCACCCAGGGATGTGCAGGTTAGGGTGGATTGGCCATGCTAAATTACCCATAGTGCCCAGGGATGTGTAGGTTAGGGTGGATTGGCCGTGCTAAATTACCCATAGTGCCCAGGGATGTGCAGGTGAGGGTGAATTAGCCATGCTAAATTACCCATAGTGCCCAGGGGTGTGCAGGTTAGGGTGGATTGGCCATGCTAAATTACCCATAGTGTCCAGGGACGTGCAGGTTAGGGTGGATTGGCCATGCTAAATTACCCATAGTGCCCAGGGACGTGCAGGTTAGGGTGGATTGGCCGTGCTAAATTACCCATAGTGCCCAGGGACGTGCAGGTTAGGGTGGATTGGCCATGCTAAATTACCCATAGTGCCCAGGGACGTGCAGGTTAGGGTGAATTGGCCGTGCTAAATTACCCATAGTGCCCAGGGATGTACAGGTTACGGTGGATTGGCCGTGCTAAATTACCCATAGTGCCCAGGGGTGTGCAGGTTAGGGTGGATTGGCCATGCTAAATTACCCATAGTGCCCAGGGATGTGTAGGTTAGGGTGGATTGGCCGTGCTAAATTACCCATAGTGCCCAGGGATGTGCAGGTGAGGGTGGATTAGCCGTGCTAAATTACCCATAGTGCCCAGGGATGTGCAGGTTAGGGTGGATTGGCCATGCTAAATTACCCATAGTGCCCAGGGATGTGCAGGTTAGGGTGGATTGGCCATGCTAAATTACCCATAGTGCCCAGGGATGTGCAGGTTAGGGTGGATTGGCCGTGCTAAATTACCCATAGTGCCCACGGATGTGCAGGTTAGGGTGGGTTGGCCATGCTAAATTACCCATAGTGCCCAGGGATGTGCAGGTTAGGATGGATTGGCCATGCTAAATTACCCATAGTGCCCTGGGATGTGCAGGTTAGGGTGGATTGGCCGTGCTAAATTACCCATAGTGCTCAGGGATGTGCAGGTTAGGGTGGGTTGGCCGTGCTAAATTACCCATAGTGCCCAGGGATGTGCAGGTTAGGGTGGATTGGCCGTGCTAAATTACCCATAGTGCCCAGGGATGTGTAGGTTAGGGTGGATTGGCCATGCTAAATTACCCATAGTGCCCAGGGATGTGCAGGTTAGGGTGGATCGGCCATGCTAAATTACCCATAGTGCCCAGGGATGTGCAGGTTCGGGTGGATCGGCCATGTTAAGCTACCCATAGTGCCCAGGGATGTGCAGGTTAGGGTGGATCGGCCATGTTAAGTTACCCATAGTGCCCAGGGATGTGCAGGTTAGGGTGGATCGGCCATGTTAAGTTACCCATAGTGCCCAGGGGGTGGACAGACTGGGAGGGTTAGCCATGGGAAATGTTGAGTTTTAGGGATGGGGTAAGAGCGGTGGGTCTGAGGGGGATGAGTTGGTGTGGACTCGATGGACCGAATGGCCTGCTTCCCACACTGCAGGGATTCTATGACACTCAGTCCACGCTGGGGTCTTGGCTACCTAGCACGGTAGGGCTTCAACTCAAGCCTGGGAGCACGCTCTGAGGTGTGTTCTGGGTATTACCGGGAGGGCTCCCGGCACATTCCCCCCTGAACCTTACCTGCCGTGGGTGCGATGCCCTACAGGGCACCCTGTAAATGGCACGGAGGGGCTCGAGGATCTCTGTGCCCCCCATGTCTGCCGATATCCCATCCAACGTCGCCAGGGCTGTCTTCATCGACTGCTGATTGTACTCGACACTCTCACTGCAGGGAGGCGGATTCGATTAGATTCCCGACAGGAAACAGGCCCTTCGGCCCAACACGTCCACACCCACCCTGTGCCGAATAACCTGCCCAGACCCATTCCCTGACATTTCCACTTAACTAATGCACCCACACATCCCTGGGCACTATGGGTAATTTAGCACGGTCAATCCACCCTAACCTACACATCCCTGGGCACTATGGGTAATTTAGCACGGCCAATCCACCCTAACCTGCACATCCCTGGGCACTATGGGTAATTTAGCATGGCCAACCCACCCTAACCTGCACATCCCTGGGCACTATGGGTAATTTAGCATGGCCCATCCACCCTAACCTGCACATCCCTGTGCACTATGGGTAATTTAGCACGGCCAATCCACCCTAACCTGCACATCCCTGGGCACTATGGGTAATTTAGCACGGCCAATCCACCCTAACCTGTACATCCCTGTGCACTATGGGTAATTTAGCACGGCCAATCCACCCTAACCTGCACATCCCTGGGCACTATGGGTAATTTAGCACGGCCCACGCAGCCTAACCTGCACATTCTTTGGACTGGGGGAGGAAAATGGAGCACCCGGAGAAAACCCATGCAGACACGGGAGGGCGGGGGAGGGGAGAATGGGAAGACACCACACAGGCCAGTCCCACCGAGGGTGGGATTGAACCAGCGTCCCTGGCACCGTGATCGTACCTGCTGAGTGTAGTCAATGCTCACGCTACAGGGAGATCGCGGGAGGGTGAGGGGAGCGGGAGGGGAGGGAGAGAGGGAGGGGGAGTGGGAGAGGGGGAGAGGGGGAGAGGGGGAGAGGGAGAGGGGGAGAGGGGGAGAGGGGGAGGGGGGGAGAGGGGGAGAGGGGGAGAGGGGGAGAGGGGGAGAGGGGGGGAGAGGGGGGGAGGGGGGGGAGAGGGGGAGGGAGGGGGAGGGGGGAGAGGGAGAGAGGGGGAGGGGGAGGGGGGGGAGAGGGGGAGGGAGAGGGGGGGAGAAGGGGAGGGGAGGAGGGGATGAGGGGGGGGGAGGGGAGGAGGGGGGGAAGGGAGAGGGAGGGGGAGAAAGAGGGGGAAGGGGAGCGGGAGAGGGAGAGGGCAAGGGGAGAGGAGAGGGAGGGGGAGGGAGATAGAGAGTGAGAGGGAGAGGAGGAGGGAGGGGGAGAGGGAGGGGCTGGAAGAGAGGGTGGGCGGGAGAGGGAAAGGAGGAGGGGGAGAGGGGGAGCGGGAGTGAGAGAGCGAGCCCATCTTAGAGAGGCAGTGGGACATGGACACATGGGATTGAGGTGTCACGGGACATGGCGTCCCCAAGGCCTTTGGTCCGGGGCAGACCCACCCTCCACCCGAGCCAGCACACCCCACACCCCACACCCCACACCCCACACCCCACAGCCAAGAGGCCAGCAGCATCCTCAACAAGACATCAACAGCCACGCGCTGACAGCTCAGCCCCACCACCCCCGTCAGCTCCCCCCGCTAGCCTCCCGCCACCCCCGCTGCCTTTCCGAATACCGCCACCCCATCAGGACAACGTCCACTCACGGGAAGAAGGAATTAAAGCTGCTCCCGAATCTGTAGATGTTGAAGTAACATCCCAACGGCAAGCTCTTCAGGAGAAGGAGTAAGGTCTCCTGTAGGGGAGAAACAGGCAAACAGGCTGTGTCAACACTGACCCGGTACAGTCACACAGTCAGTAACCCTTCCCCTGCTGAATAAACACTGACCCGGTACAGTCACACCGTCAGTAACCCTTCCCCTGCTGTGTCAACACTGACCCGATACAGTCACACCGTCAGTAACCCTTCCCCTGCTGAATAAACACTGACCCTGTACAGTCACACACTCAGTAACCCTTCCCCTGCTGTATAAACACTGACCCTGTACAGTCACACAGTCAGTAACCCTTCCCCTGCTGTGTCAACACTGACCCTGTACAGTCACACAGTCAGTAACCCTTCCCCTGCTGTGTCAACACTGACCCTGTACAGTCACACAGTCAGTAACCCTTCCCCTGCTGTATAAACACTGACCCGGTACAGTCACACAGTCAGTAACCCTTCCCCTGCTGTGTCAACACTGACCCGGTACAGTCACACAGTCAGTAACCCTTCCCCTGCTGTACAAACACTGACCCGGTACAGTCACACAGTCAGTAACCCTTCCCCTGCTGTACAAACACTGACCCGGTACAGTCACACAGTCAGTAACCCTTCCCCTGCTGTATAAACACTGACCCTGTACAGTCACACCGTCAGTAACCCTTCCCCTGCTGTATAAACACTGACCCTGTACAGTCACACCGTCAGTAACCCTTCCCCTGCTGAATAAACACTGACCCGGTACAGTCACACAGTCAGTAACCCTTCCCCTGCTGTACAAACACTGACCCGGTACAGTCACACAGTCAGTAACCCTTCCCCTGCTGAATAAACACTGACCCTGTACAGTCACACCGTCAGTAACCCTTCCCCTGCTGTATAAACACTGACCCTGTACAGTCACACCGTCAGTAACCCTTCCCCTGCTGAATAAACACTGACCCTGTACAGTCACACAGTCAGTAATCCTTCCCCTGCTGAATAAACACTGACCCTGGACAGTCACACAGTCAGTAACCCTTCCCCTGCTGAATACACACTGACCCTGTACAGTCTCACAGTCAGTAACCCTTCCCCTGCTGACTCAACACTGACCCTGTACAGTCTCACAGTCAGTAACCCTTCCCCTGCTGTGTCAACACTGACCCGATACAGTCACACAGTCAGTAACCCTTCCCCTGCTGAATACACACTGACCCTGGACAGTCACACAGTCAGTAACCCTTCCCCTGCTGAATAAACACTGCCCCAGTACAGTCACACCTCACACTCCGGGTGATATAACCTGAAGTACAGTGTCGTTCCCCGCCTGGGTTTAGGGTTGTGGTTAGTCAGAAAGCTGGCTGTGTTTGTATATGTCCGTTACCCCGTTGGGGCCCGGTCTGTCTGTGCCTCAGGAACGATGACAGGCTATCCCTAATCCCGGCTAAGGTGGTGCGTTCGCACCGGGCGGCCATGATGGGGGTGGCCAGTTTCCCAGCATGCTGTGCTCACTGACAGCGGTCAGTCTCTCCGTAGGGGACGCTGTCACATGGCCCCTGGGAGGCCTGAAGGAGACACCAGCCCCTGTTCTGGAGTTTAGGAAACCCCTCCGTGATTCCCAACCAATCCGGCTCCCTGCTCCGGATGACGAATCGTGCCGAGGGGAACGGGCCCGGGGCCGCTCCCCCTCACACCCGGTGACTTACCTGAGCGCTTTGGACACGGGTGGGCCCACCGCCCGAATAACCCTCCGCCATCGGGCAGTCCATACTTCCGGAACAATCCATCAGGAAAATGAACTCCCCAGAGGAATGCTGGGACGGTTTCTCGGGAAAGGTGGGGTAGATGCTGACCATGACGGTGGGGTCTCCCATCAGGGTCCCTGCAAAACAGTTGATGGGCAGGCTGAACCCCAATCCAATCTCAGCGCTGACCCCCACTCTAACCCCCCTCAGCGTCCCGTCTCCCCAAACCTAACCCCACCCTGAACCCCACTCTCCCCCGGACTCCGCCCTGACCCCCACTCTCCCCCTGTCCCCACCCTGACCCCCACTCTCCCCCAGTCCTCACCCTGACCCCCACTCTCCCCGTCCCGTCCCCCCACCCTGACACCCACTCTCCCCCCCGTCCCCACCGTCCCCCCCCACTCTCCCCCATCCCCCCCCTGACCCCCACCTCTCCCCCATCCCCACCCTGACCCCCACTCTCCCCGTCCCCACCCTGACCCCCACTCTCCCCCTCCCAATTTCCACCCCACCCTGACCCCCACTCTCCCCGTCCCGTCCCCCCCCCCTGACCCCCACTCTCCCCCCGTCCCCACCCTGACCCCCACTCTCCCTGTACCCAATCTCCACCCCGCCCTGACCCCCACTCTCCACCCCCACTTTGATCCACACTCCTCCTCCATCCCAGGCCACAATCCAAGCGGGACCCTACCTCACTCTCACAGTCGCCCCCCACCTCCCACATGCAGACCCCCACCACGCCAATCCCTGGTTATGACAGTGTTACCTTCCCCTGCAGACTCGACCCCTGCCTCAACGAGAGCACTCGGGGTGTGAACATCCTTATAGTATATCAGCAGCTCCACATCCTTATCAAACCTGTGTCCGTCTGCCAGAGATATCTGACAGGATCAAGAAACATCAGTCAGATACAGGACAGCAAACACCAGTCAGTGTACAGATATCTCCCTGAGAGAGAGGGGACTGAGAGACACCAGTCAGTGTACAGATATCTCCCTGAGAGAGAGAGAGAGGGGACTGAGAGACACCAGTCAGTGTACAGATATCTCCCTGAGAGAGAGGGGACTGAGAGACACCAGTCAGTGTACAGATATCTCCCTGAGGGTGGGGGGACTGAGAGACACCAGTCAGTGTACAGATATCTCCCTGAGGGAGGGGGGACTGAGAGACACCAGTCAGTGTACAGATATCTCCCTGAGGGAGGGGGGACTGAGAGACACCAGTCAGTGTACAGATATCTCCCTGAGGGAGGGGGGACTGAGTGACACCAGTCAGTGTACAGATATCTCCCTGAGAGAGAGGGGACTGAGAGACACCAGTCAGTGTACAGATATCTCCTGAGAGAGAGAGAGGGGACTGAGACACCAGTCAGTGTACAGATATCTCCCTGAGAGAGAGGGGACTGAGTGACACCAGTCAGTGTACAGATATCTCCCTGAGAGAGGGGGGACTGAGAGACACCAGTCAGTGTACAGATATCTCCCTGAGAGAGAAGGGACTGAGAGACACCAGTCAGTGTACAGATATCTCCCTGAGAGAGAGGGGGGACTGAGAGACACCAGTCAGTGTACAGATATCTCCCTGAGAGAGAGAGGGGACTGAGAGACACCAGTCAGTGTACAGATATCTCCCTGAGAGAGAGGGGACTGAGAGACACCAGTCAGTGTACAGATATCTCCTGAGAGAGAGAGGGGACTGAGAGACAGCAGTCAGTGTACAGATATCTCCCTGAGAGAGAGGGAGGGGACTGAGAGACACCAGTCAGTGTACAGATATCTCCCTGAGAGAGAGAGAGGGGACTGAGACACCAGTCAGTGTACAGATATCTCCCTGAGAGAGAGGGGACTGAGTGACACCAGTCAGTGTACAGATATCTCCCTGAGAGGGGGGACTGAGAGACACCAGTCAGTGTACAGATATCTCCCTGAGAGAGAGGGGACTGAGAGACACCAGTCAGTGTACAGATATCTCCCTGAGAGAGAGGGGGGGACTGAGAGACACAGTCAGTGTACAGATATCTCCCTGAGAGAGAGAGGGGACTGAGAGACACCAGTCAGTGTACAGATATCTCCCTGAGAGAGAGGGGACTGAGAGACACCAGTCAGTGTACAGATATCTCCCTGAGGGAGGGAGAGGGGACTGTGCGGTGGTGACAGTGAAAGATGGGGAAGGAGTGTTGATGTGAACGATGAACACAGGTGACTCCCTCCCCCGGTGCTGCGTGTAACTGCAGCGTTATGAGCTCTCCCTGCCTGCCTCCCTTACTCCCCTGCACCTTCCCCCCCGCCACAATCCCACCTCACCTTGGCCGATGTCTGGTCCTCCCTCAGATACTCCAGGCCGCTCATCGTGCAGTTGGACTGGACGCGGGAGATCCCGTGCGTGCTCTGGATCTGGGCCTCCAGAGCCAGGGTGTAGGGTGCCTGTCGTACCCGGGGAACCTCCTGGGTCACGCTGACCGCCTGCTCACCTGGGAGGGAGGAGGGGGGAGAATCACAGCCCGGTCACCCATCACCACCTCCGCACGCCCCTCTCCGATCCCTCGTTCCGACAACGCCGCGGTGTCAGAACCCCACACCCTGCCGGGTCGGCGTCGCTCACCTCCTCACTCAGCGTCGGTGCGGCCGTTGTGTCACCCACCTCAGGGGGCCAGTCAGCACCCTCCTGTCCCTTGGTCCAAGGGGCGAATGGCCTCTGCCTGAGACTGTCCACCCCAGTGCCACAGGAGCCTTGCCCATCCTGATCAAAGGAGCCTCCTGCTGTTCCTGGGCAACTCTCTGAACAAGACCCAATGGTGTCCCCTCTTCCCCTTGTCAGAGTATTCAAGGAGGGTTAGACGGGGGACAGTGTAGAGGGAGCTTTACTCTGTATCTAACCCCGTGCTGACCCTGTCCCTGGGATGGGGGGGACAGTGTAGAGGGAGCTTTACTCCGTATCTAACCCCGTGCTGTCCCTGTCCCTGGGATGGGTGGGGGGGCAGTGTAGAGGGAGCGTTACCCTGTCCGTCACCCCTTCCTTCCTGCGCTGGCACAGTGTTTCACTGAGCGGTTCTGCCTCACCCAGTCTATCTCCGGGAGGGGAGCCTCACATAGAACATAGAAAAATACAGCGCAGTACAGGCCCTTCGGCCCTCGATGCTGCGCCGACCGAAGCCCAACTAACCTACACTAGCCCACTATCCTCCATATGCTTATCCAATGCCCGTTTAAATGCCCATAAAGAGGGAGAGTCCACCACTGCTACTGGCAGGGCATTCCATGAACTCACAACCCGCTGAGTAAAGAATCTACCCCTAACATCTGTCCTATACCTACCTCCCCTTAATTTAAAGCTGTGTCCCCTAGTAACAGCTGACTCCATACGCAGAAAAAGGTTCTCACTGTCAACCCTATCTAAACCCCTAATCATCTTGTACACCTCTATCAAATCTCCCCTAAACCTTCTCTTCTCCAATGAGAACAGCCCCAAGTGCCTCAGCCTTTCCTCATACGATCTTCCTACCATGCCAGGCAACATCCTGGTAAACCTCCTCTGCACCCGTTCCAGTGCCTCCACATCCTTCCTATAGTATGGCGACCAAAATTGCACACAATACTCCAGATGAGGCCGCACCAGAGTCTTATACAACTGCAACATGACCTCAGGACTCCGGAACTCAATTCCTCTACCAATAAAGCCCAGTACACCATATGCCTTCCTCACAGCACTATTTACCTGGGTGGCAACTTTCAGAGATCTGTGTACATGGACACCAAGATCCCTCTGCTCATCCACACTACCAAGTCTCCGACCATTAGCCCAGTACTCCATCTTCTTGTTACTCCTACCAAAGTGAATCACTTCACACTTAGCTACATTGAACTCCATTTGCCACCTTTCTGCCCAGCTCTGCAGCTTATCTATATCCCGCTGTAACCTGCCACATCCTTCCTCACTGTCAACAACTCCACCGACTTTCGTATCATCCACAAACTTGCTCACCCAACCTTCTAGCCCCTCCTCCAGGTCATTTATAAAAATGACAAACAGCAATGGTCCCAAACAGATCCTTGCGGAACACCTCTAGTAACTGCACTCCAAGATGAACCTATACCATCAACTACTACCCTCTGTCTTCTTCCAGCCAGCCAATTCCTAATCCAAACCTCCAAACCTCAATGCCATACCTCCGTAGTTTTTGCAGTAGCCTACCATGGGGTACCTTATCGAATGCCTTGCTAAAACCCATATACACCACATCTACTGCTTTACCCTCGTCCACCTCCTTGGTCACCTCTCAAAGAACTCAGTAAGGTTTGTGAGGCACGACCTGCCCTTCACAAAACCATGCTGACTATCCTTGATCACGTTATTCCTGTCCAGACGTTCACAAATCCCATCCCTCACCTCTCGGTGTGTACCGGGGATTGAGAACGGAGGGCAGGACAAAGCGCACGGCCCCGTCGGCCTCTATCGCCAGCTCCTGGACGAACGAGAGGGAGACGCTGGCGCGCTGCCCAGGGGGCAGGTTGCCTACGGTGCAGCAGAAGATGTCGCCGCTGCTGCTGTCCTCCTCCAGGAGGAAGGCCTGGTGCCCAGATGAGATGGCATCATCGTACTCGTCCTTGGCCTGTCCGCGGTGGGCAGAAAGGAAAGGGGTCAGTTCCACTCG
>NW_026867476.1:1292861-1424448 GCF_020745735.1 Hemiscyllium ocellatum
CTGTATCCATCACCCCCTCTCCCCCTCCCCCACAAACCTGTATCCATCACCCCCTCTGGGGGCCCGCCCACAAACCCGTATCCATCAACCCCTCCCCCACAAACCTGTATCCATCACCCCCTCTCCCCCTCCCCCACAAACCTGTATCCATCACCCCCTCTCCCCCTCCCCCACAAACCTGTATCCATCACCCCCTCTGGGGGCCCGCCCACAAACCCGTATCCATCAACCCCTACCCACGCCCACACTCCTCCTGCTGTCCAATTGTTCATCGGCCTCCCTTGATGGGCAGCGCTGCCGACCAATCGCCTTTCGTCTTCTCTTGATGGGCAGTGCTGCCGCCCAATCGTTCTTCGTCCTCTCTTGATGGCAGCGATTCTGACCACTCACCGTGGAAAGGGGCGGGCTGCCGCGGCTTGCCCTGTGCCTTTTGAGGGGCGGGCAGTGTAGGGGGCGGTTACCTAGCTCTAATGGACGTCGCTTTTGACCAATGGAGGTCAGGGGATCGCCGGACGGCTTTGGCCATTCGGCGGTTCGGGCGACGTCCCACCAATCGGGAGAGGGCAACGCGGAGCGCCCTCGCCCAATCGGGAAGGGTGGACGCGCCTGATGGAAGGGGGCTGCCCGCCAATCAGGAGGCGTGCTTTCAAACTCGAACGGCCACGGCGCGCGGCCGTTGGGGCCCCGGCCGTCTCCGAGGGGAGAGGCGGGGCGGGAGGCGGGCCCCCTGTCAATCAGGGGCCGGGCGGCGCCTGCCATTGGCGGAGCTCCGCCCGGTCTCCCGGGGAGACGCGGTCGCCATGGCGACCGTGGACTCGCGGCCGAGGCGGCGCGGAGGGGTCGCCGAGAGGTCGACGGCGCACACGGGCGGATGGCAGGGCGAAGGTGGGCGATGGGAGCGGGGACGCCCAGCCGCAGGTAAAGGCTCACCCAGTGGGTGCGTGGGGGCATCCCCACCCCCCGGGAGGGTGGGAGGTTGGGAAGCCAGCAGAGCCCCTTGTTCTGGACCCAATGCGATGGTTCGGGCACCCAAGGGTGCCCAGCCCTGCACCCAAGGGTGCCTGTCAGAGAACGAGCTGGGTGCCCCCACGCCTGAAAGCGGATCTGTTCCACCCCCCTGTCAGCTCCTTGTCTTCCGAAGGCGGCCCATGATGCGGCTCGGCACCCAAGGGTGCCCAGCCCTGCACCCAAGGGTGCCCGTCAGAGAACAATCCGGTTTCCCCACGCCGGAAGGTGGATCTCTTTCATCTCCCCCCCCCCGCCCACTCCCTGTTCAGGCTGAATACGATGGCTTGGCACCCAAGGGTGCCGCGTCGTGACCCTGCCCCGCACCCAACAGTGCCCGTCAGGGGACAATCTGAATGCCCCATACCTGAAGGCGGATCTCTTCCAGCTCCCCCCCCCACCCACCCCAAATCCCTGTTCAGGACTCACAGGCTGAATACGATGGCTTGGCACCCACGGGTGCCTCATCGTGACCCTGCCCTGCACCCAAGGGTGCCCGTCAGGGAACATTCTGAATAAACCCATGCCCGAAGGCGGATCTCTTCCAGCACCCCCCCCCCCCCCAAACTCCCTGTTCAGGACTCACGGGCTGAATACAATGTCTCGGCACCCAAGGGTGCACCACCACGACCCCGCTCTGCACCCAAGAGTGCCCGTCAGAGAATGATTTGGGTGCTGCACGCCTGAAGGCAGATCTCTTCCAGCTCCCCCCCCCACCCGCTGCCAACAACACGTGCTCCAAATGTGTTGCTGGTCAAAGCACAGCAGGTTAGGCAGCATCTCAGGAATAGAGAATTCAACGTTTCGAGCATAAGCCCTTCATCAGGAATAAGAGAGAGAGAGCCAAGCAGGCTGAGATAAAAGGTAGGGAGGAGGGACTAGGGGGAGGGGCGATGGAGGTGGGATAGGTGGAAGGAGGTCAAGGTGAGGGTGATAGGCCGGAGTGGGGTGGGGGCGGAGAGGTCAGGAAGAGGATTGCAGGTTAGGAGGGCGGTGCTGAGTTGAGGGAACCGACTGAGACAAGGTGGGGGGAGGGGAAATGAGGAAGCTGGAGAAATCTGAATTCATACCTTGTGGTTGGAGGGTTCCCAGGCGGCAAAGGCGGCTGACAATGGGGCTCAACACCCAAGGGTGCCCCGTCGTGACCCTGTACTGCACCCAAGGGTGCCCATCAGAGAATGAGCTGGGTGCTCCACACCAGAAGACGCATCTCTCCCAGCACACACCCCCCAACACGGCCACTCCCTGTCCTCCAGAGGCGGCTGACGATGGGTCTCAGCACCCAAGGGTGCCCCACCTAGACCCAATATGAGCTCCGTGTGACTCTGTGGTCCTGCACACCTTGTAGGGCATCTCATCCACCACCTTACCACCACCCCCCCCAGTAATCAACAACGGAGCTCAGCACCCATGGGCGCCCCATCACCACCCCAAGGGCACCCACAGTGAATGACATGGCACTCTACGGTGCTGCTCACCGACAGGATCTGATTTGATTTTGGCACCCATGGGTGCCTCACACCCACCCCATTTGTGCCTGGCATTCCAAGGTGGCCCGCAATACCTTAAAGAAGCCCTTTCCCACTCTAGAAGAGCCAAAGATCGACACGTGACTCCCTCCCCAGTGAATCGAAGATAGGCTTGGCATGCCTGCGCACCACAGAGCAACCGAGCCTGGCACCTAAGGGTGCTCCGTCGTGCAGCATAGAAGCTTGCCTCCCTCAGAGTGCAAAGCCCCACAACACCTACAGATGGTCTGGCCACACCATGAACTCCCGGCACCCTTGGGTGCCTCATGAGTCACTAAATCAGAGCTTTGCCATCCCGGAGCTTTCACAAACTCTGCAGCGGGCAGACAGGGGGCGACGCTGATCCCCGGCCGTGCCGAACGCAAGGGCGCAGAGTTAAGGTCACTCTCAACTGAGCTGTGAGGGGGAAAGCTGCCCACGGGTGTGGTGGTGTCAGGTTCGATCGAGGCATTCAGGAGCAGCATCGAATGATAGAGTCAGAGAGATGGACAGCACGGAAACAGACCCTTCGGTCCAACCCGACCCAGATATCCCAACCCCAATCTAGTCCCACCGGCCAGCACCCGGCCCATTCCCCTCCAATCCCTTCCTATCCCTGTCCCCATCCACCTTTTCAACGCTGTCATTGTACCAGCCCCCACCACTTCCTCTGGCAGCTCATTCCACACACGCACCACCCTCTGGGTGAGAAAGTTACCCCTCGGCTCCCTTTCCCCTCTCACCCTAAACCTACCCCCCTCTAGTTCTGGACTCCCCCACCCCAGGGGGGAAAAGACCTTGTCTATTTACCCCTATCCCTGCCCCCTCATGGTTTTATAAACCAGGTCACCCCCTCAGCCTCCGACGCTCCAGGGAAAACAGCCCCAGCCTCTCCCTGTAGCTCAAACCCTCCCACATCCTGGTAAATCTTTCCTGAACCCTTTCAAGTTTCACAACATCCTTCCGATAGGAAGGAGACCAGAATTGTACGCAATATCCCAACAGATACTTGAAATAGAAATAACCTACAGGTTATGGAGAAAAAAACAGGGGAGTGGCATTATGTCATAATGTTCAAGAGACCTGGTGCGGACACGACGGGCCGAATGGCTTCTCCCGCACCATCATGTTCCTGTGAGTTTGTATCAGCACGTGACTATTTGAGGGATGATTAAAATCACACACAGACTGAGGTCTGAAACTTAAGTAAGGCTGTTGTTACCGTGTGTGGGCTGAACCCATTAAACCAGTCTGGGCAGTAAACCCAGAGGAACAAACAGCGAATGTTATGCAACAAAAGGTGTAACACAATAAGAGAGCAATGATTAACCCTAAAGAGTGATTATTCCACGTGTACACAACTCACACCTCTACAACATCTTTAACCGAGCTGAAAATGTGTTGCTGGAAAAGCGCAGCAGGTCAGGCAGGATCCAAGGAGCAGGAGAATCGACGTTTCGGACATAAGCCCTTCTTCAGGAACATCTTTCTCCTCGAACATCTTTGACCGAGTAAAGATTCCCTTATAATGTGAAAATAAAAGGAAGAACTGTGGATGCTGAGAGAATTAAACACGAAATATATGTCAAATGCACAACAGTACAGTCTATTGCCCATGACAGACATCACTGCGTGTAAAAGTGTCTTGCATTACACTGGACTTCAGGTGGAGGAAACAGCATCTCTCTGCCCCTGTACACCTTTGGATGTCTTGTATCAGCTGTGTGTGTTTTAGCCTGCAGTTGGTTCTTTTAGGTCTACCTGTTACTACTTCCGCCTCCTGGAGGAAGCTTTCAACAACTTGCAAGGGCTAGTGGCTTGAGAGATATTGCTTGTGACCAGCACTTGCACCCCTCTCACTGTTACCCCGCTGCATTTTTATAGGCACGGTGATGTAGTGATTATAGTGAGGTCAGCCGGGTGGTCCTCACACAAGACGATTGGCGCTGTTAACTTGGTTCGATCAGATCAAGGGAGCCCTGGCTGACACGTATAAACAGGAGTGTCAGGAGTTCTGCTCACTCTGAAAGTACCAGATCTGTGTCCAGGACTCTCCACGTATAAATAAGGGATGACTTGGTGGTGGGATACCGGCCTCTGTGGAGTTATTTCATGCTTCTGAAGGTATTTGCTCACAACAGCCCCCTTTGAATTGGGGTAAGCTTTTCTGCTACTCAGGAAGCTTGGCTCATTCGACTGTGGGCCCTGCACATGGAAGGAATGCGTTATTTTTTCTGGGCAAACGGCAATGGGGCAGATGAAAAGTAAAGGGGAATTCTCCTGGCAGCTTGTGGAGCCGCAGCCTTTTTGGTTATGAGGAGCCTAATCTTCCCTGAGGCACCTTTCAAGAGTTGATGGATTCAGTTCAGGAATATTACAACCCCCCCCCCCCCTAAATCTGAGATGCTAAAGGTTTTGTTCAACAATTTGAGAACCGGGGGAATCTGTATCAGAAGGTTTTAACAAGGTTAGGATGACCAGCAGAGGCATATGACTTTGGTTTAATTCTTAATGAGATGCGCAGAGGACCGGTCGGTATGTGGGATTAATGACTCATGACGTAACCGTGCAAAAGCGCCGACTAGCTGAAGCTCGTCAGGACTTCAAACAGGCGCTACAACCGGCATTGTCCTTGGAAAGTGGAGCATCTGAGTCGTTGCAGGGTATTCTGCAGGAAAAGGACACTCGTATGTCTCTGACTGAGCTTGGGGAACACTACTTGAGTGAAGGTAATTGCACTGCCTCACGCAGACCCGTACCCCGAGCAGAGGGACTCTGAGTCAGCCAAACCCGAAAACAAAACAGTTAAAACTTTCTTCAGGGTCCGGGCTGGCGGTTCCTCTTGTTATGAGACAGCAAAAAAAAAATCCCATTGGACCTCAATTCAGTAAGAGAACTCATTGGCTGGTCTGCAGGAGAGTACGCACCTTGGAAAGGCTACCTCCATCTGGTTTGGAAAGTTAAATCACTGAGCTACGTCCAAAATAAACATCAGGATAAATGGCCAACCTGTTCCCATGGTGGCCAACCTGTTCTAATGGTGTCCAACCTGTTCTAATGGTGGCCAACCTGTTCTAATGGTGGCCAACCTGTTCCCATGGTGGCCAACCTGTTCCCATGGTGGCCAACTTGTTCTAATGGTGGTCAACCTGTTCTAATGGTGGTCAACCTGTTCTGATGGCCGTCAACCTGTTCCCATGGTGGCCAACCTGTTCCCATGGTGGTCAACCTGTTCTAATGGTGATCAACCTGTTCTAATGGTGGCCAACCTGTTCCCATGGTGGTCAACCTGTTCCAATGGTGGTCAACCTGTTCTAATGGTGATCAACCTGTTCTAATGGTGGCCAACCTGTTCTAATGGTGGCCAACCTGTTCCCATGGTGACCAACCTGTTCTCATGGTGGTCAGTACTGGCCTGGCTCCTTCAGCGAATTGCAGAACCAGTCTTTAATAAAATTCACTCTGGACTCCAACCCTGAAGTTTGTGCAAGGCCTCGATTGGACTGAGAACCCATCCTGAGAATCCTTGCGGATTCAGGGGACAACTTTGGTTCCGGTCTCTTTGGAGAAGCGGCTGATTCAGTTCCCAAGCATTGTGGGAGAAGGTTTCGGTCCAAGCTTGATGGGGGAGCTACATTGGTGGAGAAAGATTCACTTGGATTGGCTCAGCATTTCTGGATGAGAAAATGGCCGCCCCGAGTGATATACCAGGAAAGTCTCTGGACAATCAAAGGAGCGAGGCCGCCCTGCACTTTGACCCCGGAAACAATCCCACGATTCTACAAGGGCCCACCCAGCGCCTGACGGGCAAAAGTAGAGGCAGGAATCTGAAGGCCGGACAGCGAAGGACACGTCAAGGGTCAGTGCGTCTTTGTGGGGGGTTTAAGGAAACGGTCAACTGCTTTCCTGCAGCGGGATAAAGGCCTAGTCCCTCCCATCGAGGGTTTATATAAACCACAGGGAGGCGCTGTCCAGCCCGAATTGAGCGATCGGCTCTAATATTAACCGTCCCGGAGGCCAAGAAGCAGACGCATTGTGCCACCTCTGGCTGGCATTTACCGTGGTACTGCCACGGGGAGAGAAGGTCATGGTTTTAAATTTTCAGGACACACACGCCCACTCACAGCTGACGACGTCAGACTTCGGCCTCAGGAAGATCTGGTCCCGGCAAAACCGAACTACCTGGGGGTGGTGATGGGGAAACCCAAAAGGCCCGTCCCGACCAGAATCCGAACCTTTCTTGGACCCGGCGACACCAGATCACAGCAGAGGACGGCGTATTATTACGGGGAGGGGTGGGGGAGTGAGAGGGATTGTCCTGAGCAAAGATGGCAGCCAGAAACTGACTGAACTCCACCAGCTGTCATCTGAAAATGAAGATGTTGCCGTGAGGTCGCCTCTGGTAACCAGGATTCGAGGCAGACATCGCTGCGTTGGTAGGGCAGTGACCAGAGAACCACCAAGGACAGAAATTACTGCCCCATAGGTCTCCAATATTCATAACCTCTAGACTCAGTGACATGTTGGCGATGCAGCTCTTTTCTTTGGCCTAATGTTCTCAGTTACTGTGGACACCCACACACAGTGGATTGGACGTCAAAACACAGGGGCAGCCGTAGAAAAACTGCACACAGCATTTGCAATACATCAGGAGTACTGGTCACAGACAACAGGCCATCACGAGGAGTTTGAGAAGTTGAATGATATTTGGCGTCTAAGGACAGCTTCATAACCATCCAGCGTTCAATGGTCTGGCGAAAAGAGCAGAAGACACTCTCCAGCGTCCCGAGCTACCTAACTAGCCCATGACTGATTTGATGATCAGACCATGGAACCAAGGGGATAGCTGGGTCACTAATGGGGGAGAAGGCATTCCCATAGGGTTCAATCTGACCCTCCCAGACCTGGGCAGGAGGAATGGCAATGCCAGACAGAAGACTTCGCTAAGTGAAAGAGACAGCCTATGTCAGGGTCCTGGAATGGCCGTGCACGGTCGGTGCAAGGTCAGGTCCAGTGAGGCATCATGCTCGGGTGGGTGTGCCAGTCCTGAGCGAGCGTGTGGAAGAGAAACGCACCCAGCTCCTTTCTGATCGTTCCAAACACTGTGGGCTCTCCCTCCTCGTCATGCGTTGAAGATACCTGGGAACGGACACTGCCGATTCCGCCACCTCGACCCCTCTACAGCCTGAAGAGGGGACGTTTGGTGGGCACGGGGGGGGGGCGTTACGCACCGCCCCGATCAGAGGCAGAGGTGGTGAAACCTGGCCCGGGGTTGAGATGGCCCAGGAAGAGCCACCACAAACAAAAAAGGACGGCCTGTGTCCTTGGGCTCAGGGAGGGAGGGATGGAGCCGTTTGGGATCCAGGCCTCTGTGGAGTTATTTCAGGTGAAAAGATGGTAACTGGTGTGAACATGCAACTCTGCACAAGTGCACGGCTGATGCATTTGCCCCTCAAAAGGCCAGTTGTTGTGGAAAAACTGGAGCCTATGTTTTTTGCCCATCAGACTGGCACTGACTCTGTCCATCCCAGGCATCTCCCAGCTCTCCTCGGGCAGCTCATGTCGACTGAGCCCCCCCCCCCCTTCCCCCTCCCCATGTTGACACCCGCCACACCATTACTAACGGCTCTACTCCTTAAACATCAAAGTCCCCCCCCCCCCCCCCCCCCCCCCCACTCACCGTGACTGTTCTTGTCAACTCCGTATCCCCGACTGCTGCCTACCCTCCAGCGTCGAGTCTCTCCACCTCCCTACGGCTGCGACCTGCCTCCTTTCCCCTCTCCCCAGCTCTCCACCAATGCTCGTTCAGCACGCCCCCAGCACTGATACTGTCCTCTGCCCACCCTGACCAATTTGAACGGGCACTCCCGACCAATGGCCCCTGGCCATTCCCTGGCACAGCTTCCTGACTGAATCCCCCGATGCCGGCAATTGGTACGGGAATCCTTGCATCGCGTTTCTGCCGGTCGCACATAACCCCATTGCTCAATACAGGCCCTTACGTCTGCAGTAGTGCTTCCCAAACTGGGACCCCATTTCACAGCTTAAAGATTGTAGCCACTCTGCAGTGAGAGCAGGCTGAGGGTGTCTGGGAGAGGGGGAGTTTGACAGTGCTCCTACAGTTCCAGCCTGTGGTCCCAATCCCCCTCCCCAGGAAGCTTCAGACAGAGCGCTAACCCCATGACACAAGTACTCACTTTAAATTCTCGCCGTCCCAGACTGAGAGAACTACTCGGAGAAGTGGACAAGGGGAATGCTGGGTATACGCCCATCATTGACAACAAAAGGCCTTTAAATAGGCACCTCAGAGTCAAGTCATGACTCGAGTTCGGGCTTGATGCATCAAAGGACAGACTGCCGCGCGGCGAGCTAACAAAATATTAGCATCAGGGCTGAAGGGGAATTGTTCAAACCACTGGACAGCTCTCTGTGTTGTCCCACAGAACTGGGGCGAGGAGAAAGTGCTTCACCCAGAGTCATACAGCGCAGAAACAGACCCTTCGGCCCAACCCGTCCATGCTGACCTTAATCCCAAACTAAACTCAGCACACCTGCTTGCATTTGGCCCAAATCCCTCCAAACGTTTCTTATCCAACTGTCTATTAAAGGTTGTCACTTGTACACACAGCCACCACTTCCCTCTGGAAGTCCGTTCCACAGATGAACCACTCGCTGTGTAAAAATGTTGCCCCCAACTCTTCGGCCTCGTGCCTTTAAAACGTGTCCCCGCGTCTTGCACTCCCCCACCCCAGGGAAAAGACAGCTGCCATTCACTTTACCTATCCACCTCATGCTTTTATAAACCTACATGAGGTCACCCCCTCAGCCCCCTGTGCACCAGTGACTGAAAGGTCCCAGTCTGTCCAGCCCCTCCTTATCACTCAAACCCTTCATCCCCGGCAATCTCCTGGTGACTCTCTTTGGAACCATCTCCAGTTTAATATATTATTAATCATACCCTTCCTGCATCCGAGCACCTTGGGAATGTACAACTCACTGCGTGGTATCAATGGATTTAAGGGGGAGCTGGAGGAAATGGGTGGGTGGAGGTGGGGACCAACAGGGAAAGGTGGGAGCAGACCTGTGTGACCCTGAGGTCTGCTTTTATGCTGTCAACATCTCTGCAGTTCTGTGCATCTCACCAGCTCTGCTCCGGAGTGTGCTTTGTTTGCTGAAATTCCCCCCTTCCCACTCTCTTCTCCCGTCCAGGATGGAGGGTGGCTACTGCAGGGACGTACCCTTCACTGACAGCACCTACATGAGGGAGGTCCAGCGCAGGATCGACAGCGACTACAAGGTAAGATCCGAACCCACGGCCAGCAGACAGGGGAACGAATGCTCTTTGCTCGAGGCTCTTTGACCCACCCCCCCCACCTTGGCCGCACAGGTCCTGCATTTATCTGGAGCCTGCCACCACCGTGGGGATGTCCGGCAGCCCGCTGAAACCCTTGCCCCATCCACAGGCAAAGTCACCGTCAAAATGTAATTGTGTTGTATCGGCGGCACCCTGACATTCTGCGGACAGAAATGCAGGAATTCAATGCTTGCTGTCAGGCAGAGTGAGATTCACCTCACAGGGAGTAGACTCCCCCAGGTCCTAGTGATCACGAGAAACTGAGAACCACAGACGCTGGCGATCAGAGCTGAAAAGGAGCAGTGCTGGAAAAGCATCCGAGGAGCAGGAGAGTTGACGCTTTGGGCATAAGCCCCTCATGTACCCGAAACATCGACTCTCCTGCTCGACTGGCCGTGCTTTTCCAACGCCACACTCTCCTAGTGATGATACCTGACCAAAGGTAGTTATTCTTATCCCGATCACACAATAAACCTTCTCGCCATCGAAGAACAGAGCCTCTTCTGTAGATATTGCATTTCAGTCAGACAGACAAGGGGCAGCACTTATAGAATTCAAAAGCAGGGCCTTGGGTCATGGGATAGAACACAGAGACCGAGGGGTTCAGGCCCATAATTCTTTGAAGCCCCAATCACACGTTGATAGGATGGTTAAGAAGACGTTTGGCAGATGAACCACCTTTTGGGTGTAGCAGCTGGGATGGACAGGATCACAGAGATGTTGTGAAACTCGAAAGGGTTCAGGAAAGATTGACAAGGATGTTGCCAGGGTTGGAGGGTTTGAGCTACAGGGAGAGGCTGGACAGGCTGGGCTGTTTTCTCTGGAGCGTCGGAGGCTGAGGGGGTGACCTGGTTTATAAAATCATGAGGGGGCAGGGATAGGGGTAAATAGACAAGGTCTTTTCCCCCCCTGGGGTGGGGGGAGTCCAGAACTAGAGGGGGGTAGGTTTAGGGTGAGAGGGGAAAGGGAGCTGAGGGGTAACTTTCTCACCCAGAGGGTGGTGCGTGTGTGGAATGAGCTGCCAGAGGAAGTGGTGGGGGCTGGTACAATGACAGCATTGAAAAGGTGGATGGGGACAGGGATAGGAAGGGGTTAGAGGGGAATGGGCCAAGTGCTGGCAAACGGAACTAGATTGGGTTGGGATAACTGGTCGGCAAGTTGGACCGAAGGGTCTGTTTCCGTGCTGTACGTCTCTACGACTCTATGTTGGTGAAGCCTCTACCCAGTTCCAGTTTCCCCGTTACCGGAAGGGTATTATTAAGCTGGAGAGGGCGCAGTAGAGATTTACCAGGCTGTTGATGGGAATGGAGGGTTTGAGTTATAAAGATAGGCTGGGACTTTATTCACTGGAGCGGAGGAGGTTTTAGGGGTGAGCTTATAGAGGTTCAAAAAATCATGAGGGCCATGGATAAGGTGAATCACAGGTGTCTTTTCCCTGGAGTGGGGGAATTCCCAGTCTACGGGACATATTTTTATGAAAGATTTCAAAAAGACATGAGGGGCAATTTTGTTTTACCAAGAGACTGGCTATTGTGTGGAATGAACTCCCAGAGGGAGTGGTGGTTATGTGGACAGTTACAACGTTTAAAAGGCATTTGGAAAGGGACATGAGTAAGAAACGTTTGGAGCGATATGGGTCAGGAGCAGGCAGGTTGGACGAGTTTACCTTGGGTTTAGTTTGACGTGGACTGGTTAGACCGAAGGGTCTGTTCCTGTGCTGTTATGATCCGAGACGCTCTACAATGGAGTATCCTTGACTAAAATCACTGAGATAGGACCAGGTTCTGAAGAAGGTCTATTGGACGCAAAAGGTCAATGCTTCTTTCTCTCCAAAGATGCTACCAAGCCTGCTGAGTTTCTCCAGCGATTTCAGTTTCTGGATCAGCACCAAGAGTAGGCCACTCTGCCCACTTTGAGTCTGCTATTTAATAAAGTCATGGCCGCTCTGATCTTAATCTCAAATCGACATTCCCCAAGAATTGTTCATCCCTTTGGTCATCAAGGATCCATCTCCCTCCACCTTAAAGATTCCATATCCACTACCTTGTGAGGAATGGAATTCCCAAGACGCTTAACCCTTTGAGGAACAAAAATGTTTCCTCACCTCTGTTTGAAGTGGACGGCCCCAATATTTTGAAACTCTGACCCGAAGATTGAGATTTTCCCACAAGAGGAGACATCTTCTCCACATCCACCCAGTCACGCTCTCACAGGGTCTTATTTAGAGTCATGGAGATGGACAGCACGGAAACAGACCCTTCGGTCCCACCCAGATTTCCCAACCTCATCTACTCCCATTTGCCAGCACTTGGCCCATATCTCTCTAAACCGTCCTATTCATATACCCATCCTGATGCCTTTTAAATGCTGTCATTGTACCAGCCTCCACCACATCCTCTGGCAGCTCATTCCATACACGCGTGAAAAAGTTGCCCCTTAGGTCCCTTTTATATCTTTCCCCTCTCACTCTAAACCTGTGCCCTCTACTTCTGGACTCCCCCACCCCAGGGAAAAGACCTTGTCTATTTACCCTATCCATGTCCCTCATGATTTTATAAACCTCTATAAGGTCACTCCTCACCTCTGATGCTCCAGGGAAAACAGCCCCAGCCTGTCCAGCCTCTCCCTGTAGCTTAAACCCTCCCACATCCTTGTAAATCTTTCCTGAACCCTTTCACAACATCTTTCCAATAGGAAGGAGACCAGAATTGCACACAATATTCCAACAATGGCCCTAACCAATGTCCTGTACAGCCGCAACATGACCTCCCAACTCCTGTACTCAATACTCTGACCAATAAAGGAAAGCATACCAAACGCCTCCTTCACTATCCTATCTACCTGTGACTCCACTTTCAAGGAGCTATGAACCTGCACTCCAAGGTCTCTCTGTTCAGCAACACTCCCCAGGACCTTACCATTAAGTGTATACGTCCTGCTAAGATTTGCTTTCCCAAAATGCAGCACCTCGCATTTATCTGAATTAAACGTGGGTAGAACAGGGACAGGAATGGCTCTTGCAGGTTTCAGGGTTTAAATGTTTTAGTAGGGTCAGAGATGGGGGTAAAAGAGGGGGAGGTGTGGCATTGCTTGTCAAGGATAGTATTACAGCGGTGGAAAGGACGATGGATGAAGACTCGCCATCTGAGGTAGTTTGGGCTGAGGTTAGAAATAGGAAAGGTGAGGTCACCCTGTTAGGAGTTTTCTACAGGCCCCCTAATAGTCTGAGAGACATAGAGGAAAGTATTGCAAGGATGATTCAGGAGAAGAGTGAAAGTAGCAGGGTGAATGTTATGGGGGACTTTAACTTCCCAGATATTGACTGGGAAAGCTATAGCTCGAGTTCGTTAGATGGGTTGGTGGTTGTCCAATGTGTGCAGGAGGGTTTCCTGACACAATATGTAGACAGGCCAACAAGAGGTGAGGCTATACTGGATTTGGTTCTAGGTAATGAACCAGGCCAGGTGTTAGAATTGAAGGTAGGTGAGCACTTCGGGGACAGTGACCACAACTCGGTGACTTTTACTCTAGTGATGGAGAGGGATAAGTGTGCACTGCAGGGCAAGAGTTATAGCTGGGGGCAGGGAAATTATGATGCGGTGAGGCATGACTTAGGATGTGTGGATTGGAAAAATAGGCTTCAACGGAAGGACACAAATGATATGTGGAGCTTGTTCAAGGAGCAGCTATTGAGTGGCCTTGATAAGTATGTACCAGTCAGGCAGGGGGAAAGGGTCGTGTGAGGGACCCGTGGTTTAATAAGGAATTGGAATCCCTTGTGAAAAGGAAGAGGGCGGCCTATATAAAGATGAGGCATGAAGGTTCAGTTGGGGCGATTGAGAGTTATAAGGTAGCCAGGAAGGATCTAAAGAGAGAGCTAAGAGAAGCGAGAAGGGGACATGAAAAGTCCTTAGTTGGTAGGATTAGGGAAAACCCAAAGGCTTTCTATAGGTATGTCAGGAATAAAAGGATGACTAGGGTAGGTATCGGTCCAGTCAAGGATAGTAGTGGGAAGTTGTGCGTGGAGGCGGAGGAGATTGGAGAGACACTAAATCAATACTTTTCATCAGTATTCACTCAGGAACAGGACATTGTTGCTGATGTGAATATTGAGTCACAAGTGATTAGAATGGATGGCCTTGAGGTATGTAGGGAAGAGGTCCGGGGAATACTGGAAAGGATGAAAATAAATAAGTCCCCTGGGCCTGATGGCATTAATCCTAGGATCCTCTGGGAAGCTAGGGAGGAGATAACGGAGCCATTGGCCTTGATTTTTATGTCGTCATTGTCTACAGGAATAGTGCCAGAAGACTGGAGGATAGCGAATGTGGTCCCCTTGTTCAAGAAGGGGAGTAGGGATAGCCCTAGTAACTATAGGCCAGTGAGTCTCACTTCTGTTGTGGGCAAAGTCTTAGAGAGAATTGTAAGGGATAGGATTTATGAACATCTGGATAGGAATAATGTGATCAAGGATAGTCAGCATGGTTTTGTGAAGGGCAGGTCGTGCCTCACAAACCTTATTGAGTTCTTTGAGAAGGTGACCAAGGAGGTGGACGAGGGTAAAGCAGTAGATGTGGTCTATATGGATTTTAGCAAGGCATTCGATAAGGTTCCCCATGGTAGGCTAATGCTAAAACTACGGAGGTATGGCATTGAGGGTGAGTTGGAGGTTTGGATTAGGAATTGGCTGGCTGGAAGGAGACAGAGGGTAGTAGATGATGGTAAAGATTCATCTTGGAGTGCAGTTACTAGCGGTGTTCCACAGGGATCTGTTTTGGGACCATTGCTGTTTGTCATTTTTATAATTGACCTGGAGGAGGGGCTAGAAGGTTGGGTGAGCAAGTTTGCGGATGATACGAAAGTCGGTGGAGTGGTGGACAGCGAAGGATGTGGCAGGTTACAGCGGGATATAGATAAGCTGCAGAGCTGGGCAGAAAGGTGGCAAATGGAGTTCAATGTAGCTAAGTGTGAAGTGATTCACTTTGGTAAGACTAACAAGAAGATGGAGTACTGGGCTAATGGTCGGATACTTGGTAGTGTGGATGAGCAGAGGGATCTTGGTGTCCATGTACACAGATCTCTGAAAGTTGCCACCCAGGTAAATAGTGCTGTGAAGAAGGCATATGGCGTACTGGGATTTATTGGTAGAGGAATTGAGTTCCGGAGTCCTGAGGTCATGTTGCAGTTGTATAAAACTCTGGTGCGGCCCCATCTGGAGTATTGTGTGCCGTTTTGGTCGCCATACTATAGGAAGGACGTGGAGGCATTGGAACGAGTGCAGAGGAGGTTTACCAGGATGTTGCCTGGCATGGTAGGAAGATCGTATGAGGAAAGGCTGAGGCACTTGGGGCTGTTCTCATTGGAGAAAAGAAGGTTTAGGGGAGATTTGATAGAGGTGTACAAGATGGTTAGGGGTTTAGATAGGGTTGACAGTGAGAACCTTTTTCTGCGTATGGAGTCAGGTGTTACTAGGGGACACAGCTTTAAATTAAGGGGTGGTAGGTATAGGACAGATGTTAGGGGTAGATTCTTTACTCAGCGGGTTGTGAGTTCATGGAATGCCCTGCCAGTAGCAGTGGTGGACTCTCCCTCTTTATGGGCATTTAAGCGGGCATTGGATAAGCATATGGAGGATAGTGGGCTGGTGTAGGTTAAGTGGGCTTCGGTCGGCACAGCATCGAGGGCCGAAGGGCCTGTACTGCGCTGTATTTTTCTATGTTCTATGTTAAACTCCATCTGCCACTTCTCAGCCCATTGGCCCATCTGGTCCCGATCCTGTTGTAATCTGGGGTAACCCTCTTCGCTGCCCACTACACCCTCCAATTTTGGGGTCATCTGCAAACTTACTAACTGTACCTCTTATGCTCACATCCAAATCATTTATATAAACGATGAAAAGTCGAGGACCCAGCACCGATCCTTGTGGCACTCCACTGGTCACAGGCCTCCAGTCTGAAAAACAACCCTCCACTAACCACCCTGAGACATTTGTTTCAATTCGGTCGCTGCTGACTGTTTGAAGCTCGAGAGGCGACAGATCTAGCCTTTCCTCACGATGCAGTCTGCTCACTCCAGTTATTAGTCAAGTAAAACTTGTTGGAACTGCTTCCAATCCATTCATATCCTTCTGTAAGTCAGGTGGCCAGTACTGTACACAGTAACCCAGATGTGCTCTCACCAATGCCCTGTGTAACGAAAACGTGAGCTCCCCACACTGGAATTCGATTCCCCTTCACAATAAAGCTAAGATTCTCTGATCTTTCCTGATCACTTGCTCTACCTGTACACTGACCTTTTGGGATCCGTGCACAAGGACACCCAGATCCCTCTGCATCTCAGAGCTCATACTTGCCCACATTGTGCTCCCAATCTTTGTACACGCACTGAGCGAGTTCCCTCTTGTAGGTTCCTTATGTCCACTTCACAACTCAGTTTCAGACCTAGCGTTGTGTCATCAGCACATTTACCGAATATACCTTTATCCAAATTGTTCACGTAAATTGTAACGGGCTGAGGCCAGGACCTGATCAGGTGTACCCGGGAACTCTGTGGGAAGCTAGGGAAGTGATTGCTGGGCCTCTTGCTGAGAGAGTTGTATCATCGATAGTCACAGGTGAGGTGCCGGAAGACTGGAGGCTGGCTAACGTGGTGCCACTGTTTAAGAAGGGTGGTAAGGACAAGCCAGGGAACTATAGACCAGTGAGAGGGCTGATCTTGTAGAGGTTTATAAAATTGTGAGGGGCATGGATGGGATGAATAGACAAGGTATTTTCCTTGGGGTGGGGGAGTCCAGAACCAGAGGGGGGTAGGTTTAGGGTGAGAGGGGAAAGGGAGCTGAGGGGCAACTTTTTCACACAGAGGGTGGTACGTGTGTGGAATGAGCTGCCAGAGGAAGTGGTGGGGGCTGGTGCAGTGACAGCATTTAAGAGGCATTTGGATGGGTATATGAATAGGGCTAACGTGGTGTCACTGTTTAAGAAGGGTGGTAAGGACAAGCCAGGAAACTATAGACCAGTGAGAGGGCTGATTTTGTAGAGATTTATAAAATTGTGAGGTGCGTGTGTGGAATGAGCTGCCAGAGGAAGTGGTGGAGGCTGGTACAATTGCAACATTTAAGAGGTATTGGATGGGTATATGAATAGGAAGGGTTTGGAGGGATATGGGCCGGGTGCTGGCAGGTGGGACTAGATTGGGTTGGGATATCTGGGTTGGCATGGACGGGGTTGGGCCGAAGGGTCTGTTTCCGTCCTGTCCATCTCTCCGTGACACTCTGATCCCAGTAGCATATGTTGACAGTGCTGCTCCTTTAACAGGGTTATATTGTCCTTGGTTTTTCTCAGGAGGTCATAAAGACACAGGTTCTGAAAAGTCTGGGGTGGAAGGGTTTTAGGGCCAGTCTGATTATAGCTTCAGGCAAACGGCGTTCAAGTTATTAAAAAAAAACACGTGTACAATAAAAGGGGAACGGCCAGTTCTCCCAGCTCAGGTTTGCTCTGGCTTGGTTTGGTTTGGTTTGCAAGCAGGGTTGTTTCGGAGGCTGCTGATCCAAGGAACAGCTACAGGAAAGAAGCAGGTCCCCATTGATACTCTCTTTCTGACATCCCTGGGTCTGAGTTGACCTTTTATACCAGGGGGCTGTTCATGGGGGATGGTTGCGAGCATTTGGAACAGCATCATTAAGCTGGGATAATCTGTTGGGTGTTCAGATAGGTTACGTTATTCGGTATTCTGTTCCCCTTTGTTTGTGTTTCATTCGGCACTCTTGCGAATAAACTCTTGTTTGGTTTAAAGCCAAGTGGTTGGAGCAGCTGTGTCCCTCCCGGAATATCCACTCAAAACAACCAGCAGAGTTAGGGGGTGGGCTGCTTTCCTGAAATGTTTGAGAGGATCTGGCCCGGGCCGTAACACACACCACTCGTGACATCCTGCCAGCCTGAAAAAGTCCCAATTATTTCTCCTTATTTGTTGCTTCCTGTCAGCCAACCGACCTTATATCCATGTGAAAATGTTATCCCCTTCACCAGGATCTTTTATCTCCTGCAATAAGCTTTGATATGACACTGGAAATCGAAACATGGTACATCCACGGGCTCTCCTTAACCTAAAGCCCAAGTTACTCCTTCAGCAAACTCCAATAAATCAGTTGAGCACGATATCCCTTTGACAAGACCATGTTGGCTCTGCCTGCTGATCTTGAACTTATCCAAATGCCCCGTTATAATGTCTTTAATAAAAGCTTCCAACACTTTCCCTCTGACAGATGTGAAACAGCTGGCCTGTAGCTCCCTGTTTACTGCTGACTTGTTTGTGAAGAAACGAGTCACGTTAGCCACTTATCAGTTGAAAAAAGCTTTCCTCAAAGGCGAATGCATTTTGGAAAATGAAAACCAACGCCTAAACTATTTCACAGGCAGCTTCTGTTAAGGCCCGAGGATCATATGTGTCAGGACCTGGGGACTTGTCAGATCGCCATTCCAACAGTTTACTTGCTGCTACTTCCCTGGTAATTTTCCTGTGTTGGTCCTTCCATCCCAAGGATGTGGGAGGGTTTGAGCTACAGGGAGAGGCTGGACAGGCCGGGGCTGTTTTCCCTGGAGCGTCGGAGGCTGAGGGGCGACCTTATAGAGGTTTATAACATCATCGGGGGCCTGGATAGGGTCTTTCCCCTGGGGTGGGAGAGTCCAGAGTTAGAGGGCATAGGTTTAGGGTGAGAGGGGAAAGATATAAAAGGGAGCTAAGGGGCAACTTTTTCACGCAGAGGGTGGTATGTGCATGGAATGAGCTGCCAGAGGAAGTGGTGGGGGCTGGTACAATTGCAACATTTAAGAGGCATTTGGATGGATATAGGAATAGGAAGGGTTTGGAGGGATATGGGCCGGGTGCTGGCAGGTGGGACTAGATTGGGTTGGGATATCTGGGTCGGCACGGACGGGTTGGGCCGAAGGGTCTGTTTCCGTGCTGTACATTTCTCTGACTCTATGAATTTCTGTTGGTTGTACTCTAGTGAAAACCATTGCAAAACATCTGTTCAAATTGTCTGCTATCTCTTTATCCTCCGTTATTAATTTCCCAGACTCATTTTCTGTCGGCAACACTTACTTTGTTTAAAATATCTAAATAAATTTCCAATCTGTTTTAATGTTTCTAACTAACTTACTAAATTTTCCTTCCTTGTTAATCTTTTAATGATTCTTCGTTTGTTTTTGTATTACGTCCAACCTTCTGACCTGCCAGCTATCGTTGTGGAATGATATGTCTTTTCTTTGAATTTGATACTACCTTTGACCTTTTTAGTTGATTAACTAAGGTCCGTCCCTCAGAATTTATCTTATTTTTAGCAAGTACTCTCTTCCCTGACCCAAGTGAGAAACAGTCTCCAGCTTCTCTTAGTTTTTCTGCATATCTGGAAAGTTAGCGATCTGTTGCCTGCAAAAAATACTCCCGCTCTGACAGGGGAGAAAAACCAAATGAACGATCCTCAACCGTCCTTCCCTGGTTCAGGTGCACCAGGGTCAGCAAGTGGTCCCCACTCCGAACACTCCCTCCCTCCCAATACACGGACCTCTGGCCCCTGAGGGCTGGCAACGCAGCAGTTTGCAGGTCACCACAAGTCCGATGGTGCGTGCCAACATGCACGACACACAGAGTTACCAGAGGAGGCGAGGCCTTTTCTACCGGCCAAGCATGCCAGCTCTGAATCACCAGGCCTCCAAGGAACATTGTCCGAACACCACATCCATCTCCCAGTCGCCCCGTTCCCCTTCACTGGGACTTCCTGCAGACTGACTGCCCAAGCCTACTGCCAGTTTGTATTGGTTCATTCTTGGGACAGGCGTGTTGCAAGCAAGGTCCATGGAATTTATTCTCCCCCCCGCCCCACCCCATGCAGGGCAAGTGGGGAGAATTCGATCACTGCCCCGACTCGTGCCTTGTCGATGGAGGGTCAGAGTTTGGGGGAATTCGGAGGTGAATGACTTGTAGCCCTCCTGCTTGTCACCTAGTCACCGGTACGTGGGCACCGAGTTGCCTACCGGCCCCTTTCCAGGCCACACGCTCTGAAGCGGTTGACCTCACAATGTGCCCCCATTGTTGGGAAGATGCTGACCTAACGGAAGATATAGCAATGGAGCCTTAACGCCAGCGCCTTCCATCCAGCAACACGCCAGGCAGGGACAACAGCACCATGTTGGCTGTAAGTTTCTTCAGGCCTCTTTCAACCTACAGGGGAATGAAACTATATCTCTCAGTCTGCTGTGCATCACGACATTGTGTGTAAACTGTCAGGTGTCCCCTCTCTCTCAGGGAGATATCTGTACACTGACTGGTGTCTCTCAGTCCCCTCTCTCTCTCAGGGAGATATCTGTACACTGACTGGTGTCTCTCAGTCCCCTCTCTCTCTCAGGGAGATATCTGTACACTGACTGGTGTCTCTCAGTCCCCCCCCTCTCTCTCTCAGGGAGATATCTGTACACTGACTGGTGTCTCTCAGTCCTCTCTCTCTCTCGGGGAGATATCTGTACACTGACCGGTGTCTCTCAGTCCCCTCTCTCTCAGGGAGATATCTGTACACTGACTGGTGTCTCTCAGTCCCCTCTCTCCCTCAGGGAGATATCTGTACACTGACTGGTGTCTCTCAGTCCCCTCTCTCTCAGGGAGATATCTGTACACTGACTGGTGTCTCTCAGTCCACTCTCTCTCTCTCTCAGGGAGCTATCTGTACACTGACTGGTGTCTCTCAGTCCCCTCTCTCTCTCAGGGAGATATCTGTACACTGACTGGTGTCACTCAGTCCCCTCTCTCTCTCTCAGGGAGATATCTGTACACAGACTGGTGTCTCTCAGTCCCCTCTCTCTCTCAGGGAGATATCTGTACACTGACTGGTGTCTCTCAGTCCCCTCTCTCTCAGGGAGATATCTGTACACTGACTGGTGTCTCTCAGTCCCCCCTCTCCCTCAGGGAGATATCTGTACACTGACTGGTGTCTCTCAGTCCCCTCTCCCTCAGGGAGATATCTGTACACTGACTGGTGTCTCTCAGTCCCCTCTCTCTCTCTCAGGGAGATATCTGTACACTGTACACTGACCTGTGTAGTTTGGGGCAGTGGCTCAGTGGTTGCACTGCTGCCTCACAGTGCCAGGTTCCCAGGTTCGACTGCAGCCTCGGGGTGACTGTCTGTGTGGAGTTTGCACATTTTCCCCGTGTCTGTGTGTGTTTCCTCCAGGTGCTCCGGTTTCCTCCCACTATCCAATGATGTGCAGGTTAGGTGAATTGACCGTGCTAAATTACCCATAGTGCCCAGGGATGTGCAGGTTAGGGTGAATTGACCGTGCTAAATTACCCATAGTACCCAGGGATGTGCAGGTTAGGGTGAATTGGCAATGCTAAATTACCCATAGTGCCCAGGGATGTGCAGGTTAGGGTGGATTGGCCGTGCTAAATTACCCATAGTGCCCAGGGATGTGTTGGTTAGGGTGGATTGGCCGTGCTAAATTACCCATAGTGCCCAGGAATGTGCAGGTTAGGGTGGATTGGCCGTGCTAAATTACCCATAGTGCCCAGGGATGTGCAGGTTAGGTGAATTGACCGTGCTAAATTACCCATAGTACCCACGGATGTGCAGGTTAGGGTGAATTGACCGTGCTAAATTACCCATAGTACCCAGGGATGTGCAGGTTAGGGTGAATTGGCAATGCTAAATTACCCATAGTGCCCAGGGATGTGCAGGTTAGGGTGGATTGGCTGTACTAAATTACCCATAGTGTCCAGGGATGTGCAGGTTAGGGTGGATTGGCCATGCTAAATTACCCATAGTGCCCAGGGATGTGTTGGTTAGGGTGGATTGGCCGTGCTAAATTACCCATAGTGCCCAGGGATGTGCAGGTTAGGGTGGATTGGCCGTGCTAAATTACCCATAGTGCCCAGGGATGTGCAGGTTAGGGTGGATTGGCCGTGCTAAATTACCCATAGTGCCCAGGGATGTGTTGGTTAAATGCAATAGTCAGTTGTCAATGCAGAGCATAAAGGAAGGACTATGGGTCTGGGTGCATTACTCTTTGGAGAGTCGGTGTGGACCTGTTGGGCCGCAGGGTCTGTTCTCACTCTGTGGGGATTCTCTGACGTCTGTGCCCTTTCATCCTGCTCCACTGTTTAATAGAAGCGTGACCCATGTAAGTGATGCCAACTCCAATTTCTGATCTGCCCTCATAACTGGGAAGTTTCTTGTCGAGCAATTATCTATCTCCCTCAGACTTGCATCAATTCAATGACCCACTCCCCTCTGTTGCCTGGGGAACGGAAGTCCACAGACTCCACATGCTCTGAGAGAGAGAAAACAAATTGCCCATCTTCACCTTGAACATCAGCCCTCATATTGTTCAATTGTGTCCTCTTGTTCCAGGATGAAACATCCGCTTAGAAAGAGGGCCAAAATGCTTCTTCCTCCACACAGCGAGGATGAGGGCTCTTTGCTGCACATTCGCATTTTGGGAGTCTTATCTTTTCGGGCTCCTTTCTCATCTCCAATGATCCTGCTGCAAACGCTGCTATCTCGCAGTGACATCACCTCCTGTGTTTAACTTGAAATCTGTTTATATGTTGCCGTGCAGAGGGACCTGGCAGTCCTTGGGCGTGTACCAAAAAGAGTTGGTTTGCAGGTGCAGCAGGTCATGAAGAAGGCAAATGGAATATTGTCCTTCGTCGTGAGTGAGATGGAGTTTATATAAACAGGGAGGTTATACAGGGTGCTGGTGAGGCCGTAACTGTGGACAGTTTCGGCCTCCTGACTTGAGATAGGATGAACTGGCACTTGGAGGGGGTACACAGGAGGTGACTCGGATGATTCCGGAGTTGAGAGGGTTAAGCGGGCTTTGGGAAGATTTGTAGCCCAGGTTGAGGTTTTGGGTGTAGGATTGCTCGCTGAGCTGGAAGGTCCGTTTCCAGATGTTTCGTCACCGCACTAGGTAACATCTTCAGTGGGCCTCCAGACGAAGCGCTGCTGATAATTCCGGCTTTGTTTGGGACGGTGATGTCATTTCCGGTGGTGATGTCATTTCCTGTGGCGAAGTCACTTCCGGTTCCTTTTCTCAAGGGGGTGGTATATGGTGTCTAACTCGATGGGTTTGTCGATAGAGTTCCAGTTGGAATGCCATGCTTCTGGGAATTCTCGTGTGTATCTCTGTTTGGTTTGTCCCAGGAGGGTTGGCTCATGAGGAGAGATTGAGTAGACTGAGACTGTCTAGAAGAATGGAGGGGACGGTGTGGGATCTTGTAGAGACATAGAAAATGATTGAAGGGAATTTGATACGTTAGAAGAAGGGAGTTTGTTCCCACTGGTGAGTGACACCAGAACTAGGGGCCATAACCTCAAAGTAAGGGGGAGCAGATTTAAGGCTGAGTTGAGGAGCAATGTCTTCTCCCTAAGGGCTGTGAATCTGTGGAATTCCCGACCCAGTGAAACAGTTGAGGCGACCTCATTGGATGTTTTTAAGGCAAAGATGGTTAGATTTTTGAACATGAATGGAATTAGAGTGGATTAGATTCCCTGCAGTGCAGAGACAGGCTCTTCAGCCCAACCAGTCCATACCGACCCTCCGAACAGTAACCCACCCCGACCCATTAACCTCTGACTAATGCACCTAGCACTATGGGTAATTTAGCATGACCAATCCACCCTAACCTGCACATCCCTGGGCACTATGGGTAATTTAGCATGGCCAATCCACCCTAACCTGCACATCCCTGGGCACTATGGGTAATTTAGCATGACCAATCCACCCTAACCTGCACATCCCTGGACACTATGGGTAATTTAGCATGGCCAATCCACCCTAACAGGCCCATCCCTGGGCACTATGGGTAATTTAGCATGGCCAATCCACCCTAACCTGCACATCCCTGGGCACTATGGGTAATTTAGCATGGCCAATCCACCCTAACCTGCACATCCCTGGACACTATGGGTAATTTAGCACGGCCAATCCACCCTAACCTGCACATCCCTGGGCACTGTGGGTAATTTAACATGGCAAATCCACCCTAACTTGCACATCCCTGGGCACTGTGGGTAATTTAACATGGCAAATCCACCCTAACTTGCATATCCCTGGGCACTGTGGGTAATTTAACATGGCAAATCCACCCAAACCTGCAAATCTTTGGACTGTGGGAGGAAACCGGAGCACCCGGAGGAAACCCACGCAGACCCGGGGGGAGAGTGTGCAAGCTCCAGACAGACATTCTGAGGCTGGAATCAAACCTGGGACCCTGGTGCTGTGAGGCAGCAGTGCTCACCACAGAGCCACCGTGCCGCCCCACGTTGTGAGTGGGCGGGTAAGGGGAGCTGAGTCCATGTTAAAGATCAGCCTTGATCTTATCGAATGGCGGAGCAGGCCTGCATGGCCAGATGGCCTACTCCTGCGCTGAGTTCTTCTGCTCGTCTGGAGATAAGGTAGCACAAATATCAAAGACGATGTTCATTCATATTATTCAATCTTGCAGCACGTCCAAGAGGAAGATGTTTCAGTTCATTTCTGAGAGAGTAAATCTCCCATAATCTGTTCCCAACATGTCATAACAGGGTAACCTGAATGGAGACAGTTGACATTAAATATTGCAAATCCACGAGATGATGCCCAAGGTTCAGGATTGAAAATCCGGCGACTAGCTCTGGGCAGAACTACTTTCTCAGGTGAAGTGTCGAATAAGAATGATGATTTCAGCTTCCCAGAGTGGGGCAGCACGGTCCAGTGTCAGTGTGGAGTGCACACATTCTCCCCCAGGTCTGCGTGGGTTTCCTCCCACAGAACATAAAATGTGCAGGTTAGGGTGGATTGGCCGTGCTTAATTACCCATAGTGCCCAGGGTGTGCAGGTTAGGGTGGATTGGCCATGCTAAATTACCCATAGTGCCCAGGGATGTGCAGGTTAGGGTGAATGCGCTATGCTACATTACCCATAGTGCCCAGGGTTGAGCAAGTTAGGGTGGATTGGCCATGCTAAGTCACCCATAGTGCCCAGGGAAGATCAAGTTAGGGTGGATTGGCCATGCTAAATTTCCCATAGTGCCCTGGCATGTGCAGGAGAGGGTGGATTGGTCATGCTAAATTACCCATCGTGTCCCGGGATGTGCAGGATAGGGTGGATTGGCAGTGCTAACTTACCCATAGTGCCCAGGGATGTGCAGGTTACGGTGGATTGGCCATGCTAAGTAACCCATAGTGCCCAGGGATGTGCAGGTTAGGGTGAATGCGCTATGCTACATTACCCATAGTGCCCCGGGATGGACAGGTTGGGGTGAATGCGCTATGCTACATTACCCATAGTGCCCAGGTTGAGCAGGTTAGGGTTGATTGGCCATGCTAAGTCACCCATAGTGCCCAGGGAAGATCAAGTTAGGGTGGATTGGTCATGCTAAATTACCCATCGTGTCCCGGGATGTGCAGGATAGGGTGGATTGGCCACGCTAAATCACACATAGTGCCCAGGGATGTGCAGAAGAGGGTGCACTGGCCACACTAAATTACCCATATTGCTAGGGATGTGCAGTATCGGGTGGATTGGCCATGCTAAATTACCCATAGTGCCCAGGCATATGTCGGTTAGGGTGGATTGGCCATGCTAAATTACCCATAGTGTCCAGGGTGTGCAGATTAGGGTGGATTGCCATGCTTAATTACCCAGAGTGCCCAGGGATGTGCGGGTTAGGATGGATTGGCCGTGCTAAATTGCCCATAGTGCCCAGGGATGTGCTGGATAGGGTGGATTGGCCGGGCTAAATTACCCATAGTGCCCAGCGATGTGCAGGTTAGGGTGGATTGGCCATGCTAAATTACCCATAGCGTCCAGGGATGTGAAGGTTAGGGTGGACTGGCCGTGCTAAATTACCCATAGTGTCCAGGGATGTGCAGTTTAGGGTGAATTGGCCATGCTACCTTACCCATAGTGCCTAGGGATGTGTAGGTTGGGGTGGATTGGCTGTGCAAAAATACCCATGGTGCCCAGGGATGTGCAGGTTAGGGTGGATTGGCCATACTAAATTACCCATAGTGTCCAGGGATGTGCAGTTTAGGGTAGATTAACCATGCTAAGTTACCCATAGTTCCCAGTTATGTTTCGGTTAGGGTGGATTGGCTAAGCTATATTACCCATAGTGCCATGTGATGTGCAGGCGATGGTGGATTGGCCGTGCTAAATTACCCATAGCGTCCAAGGATGTGCTGGTTAGGGTGGATTGGCCATGGTTAATTACCCATAGTGCCCAGGGATGTGCAGGTTAGGGTGGATTGGCCATGCTAAATTACCCATAGTGCCCAGTGATGTGCAGGTTAGGGTGAATTGGCCGCGCTAAATTTCGCATAGTGCCCAGGGGTGTGTAGGTTAGGGTGGATTGGCCGTGCTACATCTCCTAACATCCTCATCACATTTCACCCTGCCACCCAGCTTTGTATCATCAGCAAATTTGCTAATGTTATTGCTGATACCATCTTCTATATCATTAACATATATTGTAAAAAGCTGCGGTCCCAGCACGGATCCCTGCGGTACCCCACTGGTCACTGCCTGCCATTCCGAAATGGAGCCGTTTATCACTACCCTTTGTTTCCTATCAGCCAACCAACTTTCAGTCCAATCTAGTACTTTGCCCCCAATACCATGCGCCCTAATTTTGCTCACTAACCTCCTACGTGGGACTTTATCAAAAGCTTTCTGAAAGTCCAGGTACACTACATCTACCGGATCTCCCTTGTCCATCTTCAGAGTTACATCCTCAAAAAATTCAAAAATATTAGTCAAGCATGATTTCCCCTTCATAAATCCATGCTGACTCTGTCCTATCCTGTTACTCCTATCCAGATGTGTTGTAATTTCATCCTTTATAATGAACTCCAGGATCTTTCCCACCATTGGGGTCAGACTAACTGGTCTATAATTTCCTGCTTTCTCTCTCCCACCTTTCTTAAAAAGTGGTACAACATTAGCCACTCTCCAATCCACAGGAACCGACCCCGAATCTATCGAACTCTGGAAAATAATCACCAATGCATCCACGATTTCCCGAGCCACCTCCTTCAGTACCCTGGGATGTGGACCATCAGGCCCCGGGGACTTATCAACCTTCAGACCTAACAGTCTCTCCAACACCAAATCCTGGCAAATATAGATTCCCTTCAGTTCAGGTCCTTCAGTCACTGTTACCTCAGGGAGATTGCTCGTGTCTTCCCCAGTGAACACAGATCTGAAGTACCAATTCAATTCTTCTGCCATTTCTTTGTTCCCTGTAATATATTCCCCTGTTTCTGTCTTCAAGGGCCCAATTTCAGTCCTAACCATTTTTTTTGCCTTGCACATACTTAAAAAAGCTTTTACTATCCTCCTTTATATTATTGGCCAGTTTACCTTCGTACCTCATTTTTCCTCTGCGTATTTCCTTCTTAGTAATCCTCTGTTGCTCCTTAAAAGCTTCCCAGTCCTCAGTTTTCCCACTTATCTTTGCTATGTTATACTTTTTCTTTTAACTTTATATGTTTCTTACTTCCCTCGTCAGCCACGGCCGCCCATGCCTCCTCCTGGGATCTTTCTTCCTTTTAGGAATGAACTGATCCTGCAACTTCTGCATTATACACAGAAATATCCGCCATTGTTCCTCCACAGTCAACCCTGCTAAGGTATTGCACCATTGAACTTTGGCCAGCTCCTCCCTCATAACTCCATAGTTCCCTTTATTCAACAGAAGTACTGTCACGTTCAACGGTACCCTGTCCCTCTCAAATTGCAGATTGAAGCTTATTGTATTATGGTCACTACTTCCCAATGGCTCCTTCAATTCGAGGTCCCTGACCAATTCTGGTTCGTTGCACAATACCAGATCCAGAATTGCCTTCTCCCTGGTCGGCTCCAGCACCAGCTGCTCTAAGAATCCATCTCGGAGGCACTCCACAAAGTCTCTTTCTTGAGGTCCAATACCATCCTGATTCTCCCAGTCTATCTGCATGTTAAAATCCCCCATAACAACTGTAGTAACATCTTTGCAACAGGCCAATTTCAGCTCCTGATTCAACTTACATCCGACATCCAGACGACTGTTTGGGGGCTTGTAGATGATTCCCAAGAGGGTCTTTTTACCGTTAGTATTTCGCAGCTCTAACCACACTGACTCGACATCCCCTGACTCTAGGTCCCCCCGTGCAAGGGACTGAATATCCTCCCTTACCAACAAGGCCACCCCACCCCCCTCTGCCCGTCAGTCTGTCCTTACGATAGCACGTGGAGCCTTGAATATTCATTTCCCAGGCCCTGTCCACTTGAAGCCACGTATCAGTTATCCCCACAATATCATATCTGCCAATTTCCAAAATGCCTCAAGCTCATCCAGGTTAGGGTGGATTGGCCATGCTAAATTACACGTAGTGCCCAGGGATTAGATTAGATTAGATTAGACTTAGATTAGATTAGACTTACAGTGTGGAAACAGGCCCTTCGGCCCAACAAGTCCACACCGACCCGCCGAAGCGCAACCCACCCATACCCCTTACCTAACACTATGGGCAATTTAGCTTGGCCAATTCACCTGACCCGCACATCTTTGGACTGTGGGAGGAAACCGGAGCACCCGGAGGAAACCCACGCAGACACGGGGAGAACGTGCAAACTCCACACAGTCAGTCGCCTGAGTCGGGAATTGAACCCGGGTCTACAGGCGCTGTGAGGCAGCAGTGCTAACCACTGTGCCACCGTGCCGCCCTTAAATGTGCCGTTTATGTTGGATTGGCTATGCTACATTTCTCACAGTGCCCTGGGATCTGCAGGTTAGGGTGCATTGGCCATGCTACATTACCCATGTTGCCCAGGGATATGAAGGTTCAGATGGAGTGGCCGTGCTAAATTACCCATAGTGCCCAGTGATGTGCAGGTTAGGGTGGACTAACCATGCTAAATTACCCATAGTGCCCAGGGATGTGCAGGTTAGGGTGGGTTGGCCATGCTAAATTACCCATAGTGCCCAGGGATGTGCAGGTTAGGGTGGATTGGCCGTGCTAAATTACCCATAGTGCCCAGGGATGTGCAGGTTAGGGTGGATTGGTCATGCTAAATTACCCATAGTGCCCAGGGATGTGCAGGTTAGAGTGGATTGGCCGTGCTAAATTACCCATGGTGCCCAGGGATGTGCAATTTTGAGTGGATTGGCCGTGCTAAATTACCCATAGTGCCCAGGGATGGGCAGGTGGGGTGGATTGGCCGTGCTAAATTACCCATAGTGCCCAAGTTTGTGCAGGTTAGGGTGAATTAGCCGTGCTAAATTATCCATAGTGCCCAGGGGTGTGCAGGTTAGGGTGGATAGGCCATGCTAAATTACCCATAGTGCCCAGGGATGTGCAGGTTAGGGTGGATAGGCCATGCTAAATTACCCATAGTGCCCAGGGATGTGCAGGTTAGGGTGGATAGGCCATGCTAAATTACCCATAGTGCCCAGGGATGTGCAGGTTAGGGTGGATAGGCCATGCTAAATTACCCATAGTGCCCAGGGATGTGCAGGTTAGGGTGGATAGGCCATGCTAAATTACCCATAGTGCCCAGGGATGTGCAGGATAGGGTGGATTGGCCGTGCTAATTTACCCATAGTGCCCAGGTAGGTGCAGGTTAGGGGTGGATTGGCCATGCTAAATTACCCATAGTGCCCAGGGATGTGCAGGTCAGGGTGGATTGGCCGTGCTAAATTACCCATAGTGCCCAGGGATGTGCAGGTCAGGGTGGATTGGCCGTGCTAAATTACCCATAGTGCCCAGGGATGTGCAGGTTAGGGTGGATTGGCCGTGCTAAACTACCCATAGTGCCCAGGGATGGGCAGGTTAGCGTGGATTGACCGTGCTACATTACCCGTAGTGTTACGTGCATTAGAGGGTAATGGGCCCGGGTGTCTTAATCTCGACAGTCTCGGTTTGGAGTTGTCGGGCTGAAGGGCCTGTTTCCGCACTGTTGGCGAATCCAATCTAATGATGTGCCCATATGCATCGGGTCTATGCATCCATTCTCCCCTCTCTCTCTCTCCCCCTCTCTTCCTCCATCCCTGGTTTCCTCCCTCAGTGCTCTCATTCACTCAGTAGTCGTGGGATCCATCGTTGGTCAGGGTGAGACCAACTAACCAGGGCCCCACAGCTGGATCCCGGTGCAACCTGTCAGAAAATGCACTTGGTTGACAGGGGGAAAGCGGACTCCTTTCTGCACAGAGCCACAGAAGGGAGAAAGGAAGGAGTGTCGGGGGGTGGGGGGAGGTGGTTGCTGTTGAGCAAGCTGGTGCTGACCACCCGGGATCCTGCTGTGCTTTGGTGCAGAGCCGACTGCGTCTGAGGGAACGGGAACGCATGCAGGCTGAGCAGAAGCGGGAGCAGCGAGCTGTCCAGCCTCTGGCACGTCCCACTGGTCCCACCAGCCAGAACTACGACAGGCCATGGATCAACAGCATGTCCAGCAGCAGGAAGGTACTGAGGGCAGGGGCTGTGGGTGGGAATCGTTGTCTCAGTGTGTACGGTGGACAACCACAAACCCTTCGAGATGTGATAGAGAGAGGTCGTCACCTCCATAACTGAGAGCGAGTATTCAGACCTTGCGGAGATGAGACAGTTGCAGCCTCCAATGTACATTGTGAAGAATAGTCAGCTCTTGTGGATATTCTCGATTTGGAGATTGCAGTATATACTGTAAACAAATAACAGCTCTTCATGGAGATTATAATGTTATAGCCTCCTCTGTACATTATAGAGAATAACAGCCCCTTGTGGATATTATAAAGCTGTAGTCTCTATATATTATAGAGAATAACAGCCCCTTGTGGATATTATAAAGCTGTAGTCCCTATATATTATAGACAATAACAGCCCCTTGTGGATATTATAAAGCTGTAGTCTCTATATATTATAGAGAATAACAGCCCCTTGTGGATATTATAAAGCTGTAGTCTCTATATATTATAGTCAATAACAGCCCCTTGTGGATATTATAAAGCTGTAGTCTCTATATATTATAGAGAATAACAGCCCCTTGTGGATATTATAAAGCTGTAGTCTCTATATATTATAGACAATAACGGCCCCTTGTGGATATTATAAAGCTGTAGTCTCTATATATTATAGACAATAACGGCCCCTTGTGGATATTATAAAGCTGCAGTCTCTATATATTATAGACAATAACAGCCCCTTGTGGATATTATAAAGCTGTAGTCTCTATATATTATAGACAATAACAGCCCCCTGTGGATATTATAAAGCTGTAGTCTCTATATATTATAGAGAATAACAGCCCCCTGTGGATATTATAAAGCTGTAGTCTCTATATATTATAGAGAATAACAGCCCCTTGTGGATATTATAAAGCTGTAGTCTCTATATATTATAGACAATAACAGCCCCTTGTGGATATTATAAAGCTGTAGTCTCTATATATTATAGAGAATAACAGCCCCTTGTGGATATTATAAAGCTGTAGCCTCAATATATTATAGACAATAACAGCCCCTTGTGGATATTATAAAGCTGTAGTCTCTATATATTATAGACAATAACAGCCCCTTGTGGATATTATAAAGCTGTAGTCTCTTTATATTATAGAGAATAACAGCGCCTTGTGGATATTATAAAGCTGTAGTCTCTATATATTATAGAGAATAACAGCCTCTTGTGGATATTATAAAGCTGTAGTCTCTATATATTATAGACAATAACAGCCCCTTGTGGATATTATAAAGCTGTAGCCTCTATATATTATAGACAATAACAGCCCCTTGTGGATATTATAAAGCTGTAGTCTCTATATATTATAGAGAATAACAGCCCCTTGTGGATATTATAAAGCTGTAGTCTCTATATATTATAGAGAATAACAGCCCCTTGTGGATATTATAAAGCTGTAGTCCCTATATATTATAGACAATAACAGCACCTTGTGGATATTATAAAGCTGTAGTCCCTATATATTATAGAGAATAACAGCCCCTTGTGGATATTATAAAGCTGTAGTCTCTATATATTATAGACAATAACAGCCCCTTGTGGATATTATAAAGCTGTAGTCTCTATATATTATAGACAATAACAGCCCCTTGTGGATATTATAAAACTGTACTCTCTTTACATTATAGACAATAACAGCCCCTTGTGGATATTATAAAGCTGTAGCCTCTATATATTATAGAGAATAACAGCCCCTTGTGGATATTATAAAGCTGTAGTCTCTATATATTATAGAGAATAACAGCCCCTTGTGGATATTATAAAGCTGTACTCTCTATACATTATAGACAATAACAGCCCCTTGTGGATATTATAAAGCTGTAGTCTCTATATATTATAGAGAATAACAGCCCCTTGTGGATATTATAAAGCTGTAGTCTCTATACATTATAGACAATAACAGCCCCTTGTGGATATTATAAAGCTGTAGTCTCTATATATTATAGACAATAACAGCCCCTTGTGGATATTATAAATCTGTAGTCTCTATATATTATAGACAATAACAGCCCCTTTTGGATATTATAAAGCTGTGGTCTCTATATATTATAGAGAATAACAGCCCCTTGTGGATATTATAAAGCTGTAGTCTCTATATATTATAGACAATAACAGCCCCTTGTGGATATTATAAAGCTGCAGTCTCTATATATTATAGACAATTACAGCACCTTGTGGATATTATAAAGCTGTAGTCTCTATATATTATAGACAATAACAGCCCCTTGTGGATATTATAAAGCTGTAGTCTCTATATATTATAGACAATAACAGCCCCTTGTGGATATTATAAAGCTGTAGTCTCTATATATTATAGAGAATAACAGCCCCTTGTGGATATTATAAAGCTGTAGTCTCTATATATTATAGACAATAACAGCCCCTTGTGGATATTATAAAGCTGTAGCCTCTATATATTATAGAGAATAACAGCCCCTTGTGGATATTATAAAGCTGTAGTCTCTATATATTATAGAGAATAACAGCCCCTTGTGGATATTATAAAGCTGTAGTCTCTATATATTATAGAGAATAACAGCCCCTTGTGGATATTATAAAGCTGTACTCTCTATACATTATAGACAATAACAGCCCCTTGTGGATATTATAAAGCTGTAGTCTCTATATATTATAGAGAATAACAGCCCCTTGTGGATATTATAAAGCTGTAGTCTCTATACATTATAGACAATAACAGCCCCTTGTGGATATTATAAAGCTGTAGTCTCTATATATTATAGACAATAACAGCCCCTTGTGGATATTATAAATCTGTAGTCTCTATATATTATAGACAATAACAGCCCCTTTTGGATATTATAAAGCTGTGGTCTCTATATATTATAGAGAATAACAGCCCCTTGTGGATATTATAAAGCTGTAGCCTCTATATATTATAGACAATAACAGCCCCTTGTGGATATTATAAAGCTGTAGTCTCTATATATTATAGACAATAACAGCCCCTTGTGGATATTATAAAGCTGTAGCCTCTATATATTATAGACAATAACAGCCCCTTGTGGATATTATAAAGCTGTACTCTCTATACATTATAGACAATAACAGCCCCTTGTGGATATTATAAAGCTGTAGTCTCTATATATTATAGAGAATAACAGCCCCTTGTGGATATTATAAAGCTGTAGTCTCTATATATTATAGACAATAACAGCCCCTTGTGGATATTATAAAGCTGTGGTCTCTATATATTATAGACAATAACAGCCCCTTGTGGATATTATAAAGCTGTAGTCTCTATATATTATAGAGAATAACAGCCCCTTGTGATATTATAAAGCTGTAGTCTCTATACATTATAGACAATAACAGCCCCTTGTGGATATTATAAAGCTGTAGTCTCTATATATTATAGAGAATAACAGCCCGTTGTGGATATTATAAAGCTGTAGTCTCTATACATTATAGACAACAACAGCCCCTTGTGGATATTATAAAGCTGTAGTCTCTATATATTATAGACAACAACAGCCCCTTGTGGATATTATAAAGCTGTAGTCTCTATATATTATAGAGAATAACAGCCCCTTGTGGATATTATAAAGCTGTAGTCTCTATATATTATAGACAATAACAGCCCCTTGTGGATATTATAAAGCTGTAGTCTCTATATATTATAGACAATAACAGCCCGTTGTGGATATTATAAAGCTGTAGTCTCTATACATTATAGACAATAACAGCCCCTTGTGGATATTATAAAGCTGTAGTCTCTATATATTATAGAGAATAACAGCCCCTTGTGGATATTATAAAGCTGCAGTCTCTATATATTATAGACAATTACAGCACCTTGTGGATATTATAAAGCTGTAGTCTCTATATATTATAGACAATAACAGCCCCTTGTGGATATTATAAAGCTGTAGTCTCTATATATTATAGAGAATAACAGCCCCTTGTGGATATTATAAAGCTGTAGTCTCTATATATTATAGACAATAACAGCCCCTTGTGGATATTATAAAGCTGTAGTCTCTATATATTATAGAGAATAACAGCCCCTTGTGGATATTATAAAGCTGTACTCTCTATATATTATAGAGAATAACAGCCCCTTTTGGATATTATAAAGCTGTACTCTCTATACATTATAGACAATAACAGCCCCTTGTGGATATTATAAAGCTGTAGTCTCTATACATTATAGACAATAACAGCCCCTTGTGGATATTATAAAGCTGTAGTCTCTATATATTATAGAGAATAACAGCCCCTTGTGGATATTATAAAGCTGTAGTCTCTTTCTATTATGGAGAATAACAAACCCTTGTGCATATTATAAAGCTGTAATCTCTATATATTATGGAGAATAACAGCCCCTTTTGGGTATTATAAAGCTGTAGTCTCTATATATTATAGAGAATAACAGTCCCTTGAGGATATTATAAAGCTGTAGTCTCTATATATTATAGACAATAACAGCCCCCTGTGGATATTATAAAGCTGTAGTCTCTATATATTATAGACAATAACAGCCTCTTGTGGATATTATAAAGCTGTAGTCTCTATATATTATAGACAATAACAGCCCCTTGTGGATATTATAAAGCTGTAGTCTCTATATATTATAGAGAATAACAGCCCCTTGTGGTTATTATAACGCTGTACTCTCTATATATTATAGACAATAACAGCCCCCTGTGGATATTATAAAGCTGTAGTCTCTATATATTATAGAGAATAACAGCCCCTTGTGGATATTATAAAGCTGTAGTCTCTATATATTATAGACAATAACAGCCCCTTGTGGATATTATAAAGCTGTAGTCTGTATATATTATAGACAATATCAGCCCCTTGTGGATATTATAAAGCTGTAGTCTCTACATATTATCGAGAATAACAGCCCCTTTTGGATATTATAAAGCTGTAGTCTCTATATATTATAGAGAATAACAGCCCCTTGTGGATATTATAAAGCTGTAGTCTCTATATATTATAGAGAATAACAGCCCCTTGTGGATATTATAAAGCTGTAGTCTCTATATATTATAGAGAATAACAGCCCCTTATGGATATTATAAAGCTGTAGTCTCTATATATTATCGAGAATAACAGCCCCCTGTGGATTTTATAAAGCTGTAGTCCCTATATATTATAGACAATAACAGCCCCTTGTGGATATTATAAAGCTGTAGTCTCTATATATTATAGACAATAACAGCCCCCTGTGGATATTATAAAGCTGTAGTCTCTATATATTATAGACAACAACAGCCCCTTGTGGATATTATAAAGCTGTAGTCTCTATATATTATAGACAATAACAGCCCCTTGTGGATATTATAAAGCTGTAGTCTCTATATATTATAGAGAATAACAGACCCTTGTGGATATTATAAAGCTGTAGTCTCTATATATTATGGAGAATAACAGCCCCTTGTGGATATTATAAAGCTGTGGTCTCTATATATTATACACAATAACAGCCCCTTGTGGATATTATAAAGCTGTAGTCTCTATATATTATAGACAATAACAGCCCCTTGTGGATAGTATAAAGCTGTAGTCTCTATATATTGTAGAGAATAACAGCCCCTTGTGGATATTATAAAGCTGTGGTCTCTATATATTATAGACAATAACAGCCCCTTGTGGACATTATAAAGCTGTGGTCTCTATATATTACAAAGAATAACAGCCCCTTGTGGATATTATAAAGCTGCAGTCTCTATATATTATAGAAAATAACAGCCCCTTGTGGATATTATAAAGCTGTAGTCTCTATATATTATAGAGAATAACAGCCCCTTGTGGATATTATAAAGCTGTAGCCTCTATATATTATAGAGAATAACAGTCCCTTGTGGATATTATAAAGCTGTAGTCTCTATATATTATAGACAATAACAGCACCTTGTGGATATTATAAAGCTGTAGTCTCTATATATTATAGAGAATAACAGTCCCTTGTGGATATTATAAAGCTGTAGTCTCTATATATTATAGAGAATAACAGCCCCTTGTGGATATTATAAAGCTGTAGTCTCTATATATTATAGACAATAACAGCCCCTTGTGGATATTATAAAGCTGTAGACTCTATATATTATAGACAATAACAGCCCCTTGTGGATATTATAAAGCTGTAGTCTCTATATATTATAGAGAATAACAGCCCCTTGTGGATATTATAAAGCTGTAGCCTCTACATATTATAGAGAATAACAGTCCCTTGTGGATATTATAAAGCTGTAGTCTCTATATATTATAGAGAATAACAGCCCCTTGTGGATATTATAAAGCTGTAGTCTCTATATATTATAGAGAATAACAGCCCCTTGTGGATTTTATACAGCTGTAGCCTCTATATATTATAGACAATAACAGCCCCTTGTGGATATTATAAAGCTGTAGTCTCTATATATTATAGAGAATAACAGCCCCTTGTGGATATTATACAGCTGTAGCCTCTATATATTATAGACAATAACAGCCCCTTGTGGATATTATAAAGCTGTAGTCTCTATATATTATAGAGAATAACAGCCCCTTGTGGATATTATACAGCTGTAGCCTCTATATATTATAGACAATAACAGCCCCTTGTGGATATTATAAAGCTGTAGTCTCTATATATTATAGAGAATAACAGCCCCTTGTGGATATTATACAGCTGTAGCCTCTATATATTATAGACAATAACAGCCCCTTGTGGATATTATAAAGCTGTAGTCTCTATATATTATAGAGAATAACAGCCCCTTGTGGATATTATACAGCTGTAGCCTCTATATATAATCGACAATAACAGCCCCTTGTGGATATTATAAAGCTGTAGTCTCTATATATTATTGACAACAACAGCCCGTTGTGGATATTATAAAGCTGTAGTCTCTATATATTATAGACAATAACAGCCCCTTGTGGATATTATAAAGCTGTAGTCTCTATATATTATAGAGAATAACAGCCCCTTGTGGATATTATAAAGCTGTAGTCTCTATATATTATAGACAATAACAGCCCCTTGTGGATATTATAAAGCTGTACTCTCTATATATTATAGACAATAACAGCCCCTTGTGGATTTTATAAAGCTGTAGTCTCTATATATTATAGACAATAACAGCCTCTTGTGGATATTATAAAGCTGTAGTCTCTATATATTATAGACAATAACAGCCCCTTGTAGATATTATAAAGCTGTAGTCTCTATATATTATAGACAATAACAGCCCCTTGTGGATATTATAAAGCTGTAGTCTCTATATATTATAGACAATATCAGCCTCTTGTGGATATTATAAAGCTGTACTCTCTATATATTATAGAGAATAACAGCCCCTTGTGGATATTATAAAGCTGTAGTCTCTATATATTAGAGACAATAACAGCCCCTTGTGGATATTATAAAGCTGTAGTCTCTATATATTATAGACAATAACAGCCCCTTGTGGATATTATACAGCTGTGGTCTCTATATATTATAGACAATTACAGCACCTTGTGGATATTATAAAGCTGGAGTCTCTATATATTATAGAGAATAACAGCCCCTTGTGGATATTATAAAGCTGTAGTCTCTATATATTATAGACAATAACAGCCCCTTGTGGATATTATAAAGCTGTAGTCTCTATATATTATAGAGAATAACAGCCCCCTGTGGATATTATAAAGCTGTAGCCTCTATATATTATAGACAATAACAGCCCCTTGTGGATATTATAAAGCTGTAGTCTCTATATATTATAGACAACAACAGCCCGTTGTGGATATTATAAAGCTGTAGTCTCTATATATTATAGACAATAACAGCCCCTTGTGGATATTATAAAGCTGTAGTCTCTATATATTATAGAGAATAACAGCCCCTTGTGGATATTATAAAGCTGTATTCTCTATATATTGTACACAATAACAGCCCCTTGTGGATATTATAAAGCTGTAGTCTCTATATATTATAGACAATAACAGCCCCTTGTGGATACTATAAAGCTGTAGTCTCTATATATTATAGACAATAACAGCCCCTTGTGGATATTATAAAGCTGTAGCCTCTACATATTATAGAGAATAACCGCCCCTTGTGGATATTATAAAGCTGTAGTCTCTATATATTATAGACAATAACAGCCCCTTGTGGATATTATAAAGCTGTAGTCTCTATATATTATAGAGAATAACAGCCCCTTGTGGATATTATAAAGCTGTAATCTCTATATATTATAGAGAATAACAGCCCCTTGTGGATATTATAAAGCTGTAGTCTCTATATATTATAGACAATAACAACCCCTTGTGGATATTATAAGACTGTAGTCTCTATATATTATAGAGAATAACAGCCCCTTGTGGATATTATAAAGCTGTAGTCTCTATATATTATCGATAATAACAGCCCCTTGTGGATATTATAAAGCTGTAGTCTCTATATATTATAGACAATAACAGCCCCTTGTGGATATTATACACCTGTAGCCTCTATATATTATAGACATTAACAGCCCCTTGTGGATATTATAAAGCTGTAGTCTCTATATATTATAGAGAATAACAGCCCCTTGTGGATATTATACAGCTTTAGCCTCTATATATTATAGACAATAACAGACCCTTGTGGATATTATAAAGCTGTAGTCTCGAGATATTATAGACAATAACAGCCCGTTGTGGATATTATAAAGCTGTAGTCTCTATATATTATAGACAATAACAGCCCCCTGTGGATGTTATAAAGCTGTAGTCTCTATATATTATAGAGAATAACAGCCCCTTGTGGATATTATAAAGCTGTAGTCTCTATATATTATAGACAATAACAGCCCCTTGTGAATATTATAAAGCTGTACTCTCTATATATTATAGACAATAACAGCCTCTTGTGGATTTTATAAAGCTGTAGTCTCTATATATTGTAGACAATAACAGCCCCTTGTGCATATTATAAAGCTGTACTCTCTATATATTATAGACAATAACAGCCCCTTGTGGATTTTATAAAGCTGTAGTCTCTATATATTATAGACATTAACAGCCCCTTGTGGATATTATAAAGCTGTAGTCTCTATATATTATAGACAATAACAGCCTCTTGTGGATATTATAAAGCTGTAGTCTCTATATATTATGGAGAATAACAGCCCCTTGTGGATATTATAAAGCTGTAGTCTCTATATATTATAGAGAATAACAGCCACTTGTGGATATTATAAAGCTGTAGTCTCTATATATTATAGACAATAACAGCCCCTTGTGGATATTATAAAGCTGTAGTCTCTATATATTATTGACAACAACAGCCCGTTGTGGATATTATAAAGCTGTAGTCTCTATATATTATAGACAATAACAGCCCCTTGTGGATATTATAAAGCTGTAGTCTCTATATATTATAGAGAATAACAGCCCCTTGTGGATATTATAAAGCTGTAGTCTCTATATATTATAGACAACAACAGCCCCTTGTGGATATTATAAAGCTGTAGTCTCTATATATTATAGAGAATAACAGCCCCTTGTGGATATTATAAAGCTGGAGTCTCTATATATTATAGAGAATAACAGCCCCTTGTGGATATTATAAAGCTGTAGTCTCTATATATTATAGAGAATAACAGCCCCTTGTGGATATTATACAGCTGTAGCCTCTATATATAATCGACAATAACAGCCCCTTGTGGATATTATAAAGCTGTAGTCTCGAGATATTACAGACAATAACAGCCCGTTGTGGATATTATAAAGCTGTAGTCTCTATATATTATAGACAATAACAGCCCCTGTGGATATTATAAAGCGGTAGTCTCTATATATTATAGAGAATAACAGCCCCCTGTGGATATTATAAAGCTGTAGCCTCTATATATTATAGACAATAACAGCCCCTTGTGGATATTATAAAGCTGTAGTCTCTATATATTATTGACAACAACAGCCCGTTGTGGATATTATAAAGCTGTAGTCTCTATATATTATAGACAATAACAGCCCCTTGTGGATATTATAAAGCTGTAGTCTCTATATATTATAGAGAATAACAGCCCCTTGTGGATATTATAAAGCTGTAGTCTCTATATATTATAGACAATAACAGCCCCTTGTGGATATTATAAAGCTGTACTCTCTATATATTATAGACAATAACAGCCCCTTGTGGATTTTATAAAGCTGTAGTCTCTATATATTATAGACAATAACAGCCCCTTGTGGATATTATAAAGCTGTAGTCTCTATATATTATAGACAATAACAGCCTCTTGTGGATATTATAAAGCTGTAGTCTCTATATATTATAGACAATAACAGCCCCTTGTAGATATTATAAAGCTGTAGTCTCTATATATTATAGACAATAACAGCCCCTTGTGGATATTATAAAGCTGTAGTCTCTATATATTATAGACAATATCAGCATCTTGTGGATATTATAAAGCTGTACTCTCTATATATTATAGAGAATAACAGCCCCTTGTGGATATTATAAAGCTGTAGTCTCTATATATTAGAGACAATAACAGCCCCTTGTGGATATTATAAAGCTGTAGTCTCTATATATTATAGACAATAACAGCCCCTTGTGGATATTATACAGCTGTGGTCTCTATATATTATAGACAATTACAGCACCTTGTGGATATTATAAAGCTGGAGTCTCTATATATTATAGAGAATAACAGCCCCTTGTGGATATTATAAAGCTGTAGTCTCTATATATTATAGACAATAACAGCCCCTTGTGGATATTATAAAGCTGTAGTCTCTATATATTATAGAGAATAACAGCCCCCTGTGGATATTATAAAGCTGTAGCCTCTATATATTATAGACAATAACAGCCCCTTGTGGATATTATAAAGCTGTAGTCTCTATATATTATAGACAACAACAGCCCGTTGTGGATATTATAAAGCTGTAGTCTCTATATATTATAGACAATAACAGCCCCTTGTGGATATTATAAAGCTGTAGTCTCTATATATTATAGAGAATAACAGCCCCTTGTGGATATTATAAAGCTGTATTCTCTATATATTGTACACAATAACAGCCCCTTGTGGATATTATAAAGCTGTAGTCTCTATATATTATAGACAATAACAGCCCCTTGTGGATACTATAAAGCTGTAGTCTCTATATATTATAGACAATAACAGCCCCTTGTGGATATTATAAAGCTGTAGCCTCTACATATTATAGAGAATAACCGCCCCTTGTGGATATTATAAAGCTGTAGTCTCTATATATTATAGACAATAACAGCCCCTTGTGGATATTATAAAGCTGTAGTCTCTATATATTATAGAGAATAACAGCCCCTTGTGGATATTATAAAGCTGTAATCTCTATATATTATAGAGAATAACAGCCCCTTGTGGATATTATAAAGCTGTAGTCTCTATATATTATAGACAATAACAACCCCTTGTGGATATTATAAGGCTGTAGTCTCTATATATTATAGAGAATAACAGCCCCTTGTGGATATTATAAAGCTGTAGTCTCTATATATTATCGATAATAACAGCCCCTTGTGGATATTATAAAGCTGTAGTCTCTATATATTATAGACAATAACAGCCCCTTGTGGATATTATACACCTGTAGCCTCTATATATTATAGACATTAACAGCCCCTTGTGGATATTATAAAGCTGTAGTCTCTATATATTATAGAGAATAACAGCCCCTTGTGGATATTATACAGCTTTAGCCTCTATATATTATAGACAATAACAGACCCTTGTGGATATTATAAAGCTGTAGTCTCGAGATATTATAGACAATAACAGCCCGTTGTGGATATTATAAAGCTGTAGTCTCTATATATTATAGACAATAACAGCCCCCTGTGGATGTTATAAAGCTGTAGTCTCTATATATTATAGAGAATAACAGCCCCTTGTGGATATTATAAAGCTGTAGTCTCTATATATTATAGACAATAACAGCCCCTTGTGAATATTATAAAGCTGTACTCTCTATATATTATAGACAATAACAGCCTCTTGTGGATTTTATAAAGCTGTAGTCTCTATATATTGTAGACAATAACAGCCCCTTGTGCATATTATAAAGCTGTACTCTCTATATATTATAGACAATAACAGCCCCTTGTGGATTTTATAAAGCTGTAGTCTCTATATATTATAGACATTAACAGCCCCTTGTGGATATTATAAAGCTGTAGTCTCTATATATTATAGACAATAACAGCCTCTTGTGGATATTATAAAGCTGTAGTCTCTATATATTATGGAGAATAACAGCCCCTTGTGGATATTATAAAGCTGTAGTCTCTATATATTATAGAGAATAACAGCCACTTGTGGATATTATAAAGCTGTAGTCTCTATATATTATAGACAATAACAGCCCCTTGTGGATATTATAAAGCTGTAGTCTCTATATATTATTGACAACAACAGCCCGTTGTGGATATTATAAAGCTGTAGTCTCTATATATTATAGACAATAACAGCCCCTTGTGGATATTATAAAGCTGTAGTCTCTATATATTATAGAGAATAACAGCCCCTTGTGGATATTATAAAGCTGTAGTCTCTATATATTATAGACAACAACAGCCCCTTGTGGATATTATAAAGCTGTAGTCTCTATATATTATAGAGAATAACAGCCCCTTGTGGATATTATAAAGCTGGAGTCTCTATATATTATAGAGAATAACAGCCCCTTGTGGATATTATAAAGCTGTAGTCTCTATATATTATAGAGAATAACAGCCCCTTGTGGATATTATACAGCTGTAGCCTCTATATATAATCGACAATAACAGCCCCTTGTGGATATTATAAAGCTGTAGTCTCGAGATATTACAGACAATAACAGCCCGTTGTGGATATTATAAAGCTGTAGTCTCTATATATTATAGACAATAACAGCCCCCTGTGGATATTATAAAGCGGTAGTCTCTATATATTATAGAGAATAACAGCCCCTTGTGGATATTATAAAGCTGTAGTCTCTATATATTATAGACAATAACAGCCCCTTGTGAATATTATAAAGCTGTACTCTCTATATATTATAGACAATAACAGCCTCTTGTGGATTTTATAAAGCTGTAGTCTCTATATATTGTAGACAATAACAGCCCCTTGTGGATATTATAAAGCTGTACTCTCTATATATTATAGACAATAACAGCCCCTTGTGGATTTTATAAAGCTGTAGTCTCTATATATTATAGACAATAACAGCCCCTTGTGGATATTATAAAGCTGTAGTCTCTATATATTATAGACAATAACAGCCTCTTGTGGATATTATAAAGCTGTAGTCTCTATATATTATAGACAATAACAGCCCCTTGTAGATATTATAAAGCTGTAGTCTCTATATATTATAGACAATAACAGCCCCTTGTGGATATTATAAAGCTGTAGTCTCTATGTATTATAGACAATATCAGCCCCTTGTGGATATTATAAAGCTGTACTCTCTATATATTATAGAGAATAACAGCCCCTTGTGGATATTATAAAGCTGTAGTCTCTATATATTAGAGACAATAACAGCCCCTTGTGGATATTATAAAGCTGTAGTCTCCATATATTATAGACAATAACAGCCCCTTGTGGATATTATACAGCTGTGGTCTCTATATATTATAGACAATTACAGCACCTTGTGGATATTATAAAGCTGTAGTCTCTATATATTATAGAGAATAACAGCCCCTTGTGGATATTATAAAGCTGTAGTCTCTATATATTATAGACAATAACAGCCCCTTGTGGATATTATAAAGCTGTAGTCTCTATATATTATAGAGAATAACAGCCCCCTGTGGATATTATAAAGCTGTAGCCTCTATATATTATAGACAATAACAGCCCCTTGTGGATATTATAAAGCTGTAGTCTCTATATATTATAGACAACAACAGCCCGTTGTGGATATTATAAAGCTGTAGTCTCTATATATTATAGACAATAACAGCCCCTTGTGGATATTATAAAGCTGTAGTCTCTATATATTATAGAGAATAACAGCCCCTTGTGGATATTATAAAGCTGTAGTCTCTATATATTATAGAGAATAACAGCCCCTTGTGGATATTATAAAGCTGTATTCTCTATAAATTGTACACAATAACAGCCCCTTGTGGATATTATAAAGCTGTAGTCTCTATATATTATAGACAATAACAGCCCCTTGTGGATACTATAAAGCTGTAGTCTCTATATATTATTGAGAATAACAGCCCCTTGTGGATATTATAAAGCTGTAGCCTCTACATATTATAGAGAATAACAGTCCCTTGTGGATATTATAAAGCTGTAGTCTCTATATATTATAGAGAATAACAGCCCCTTGTGGATATTATAAAGCTGTAGTGTCTATATATTATAGAGAATAACAGCCCCTTGTGGATATTATAAAGCTGTAGTCTCTCTATATTATAGACAATAACAGCCCCTTGTGGATATTATAAAGCTGTAGTCTCTATATATTATAGAGAATAACAGCCCCTTGTGTATATTATAAAGCTGTAGTCTCTATATATTATAGACAATAACAGCCCCTTGTGGATATTATAAAGCTGTAGTCTCTATATATTATACAGAATAACCGCCCCTTGTGGATATTATAAAGCTGTAGTCTCTATATATTATAGACAATAACAGCCCCTTGTGGATATTATAAAGCTGTAGTCTCTATATATTATAGAGAATAACAGCCCCTTGTGGATATTATAAAGCTGTAATCTCTATATATTATAGACAATTACAGCCCCTTGTGGATATTATAAAGCTGTAGTCTCTATATATTATAGAGAATAACAGCCCCTTGTGGATATTATAAAGCTGTAGTCTCTATATATTATAGACAATAACAACCCCTTGTGGATATTATAAAGCTGTAGTCTCTATATATTATAGAGAATAACAGCCCCTTGTGGATATTATAAAGCTGTAGTCTCTATATATTATCGATAATAACAGCCCCTTGTGGATATTATAAAGCTGTAGTCTCTATATATTATAGACAATAACAGCCCCTTGTGGATATTATACACCTGTAGCCTCTATATATTATAGACATTAACAGCCCCTTGTGGATATTATAAAGCTGTAGTCTCTATATATTATAGAGAATAACAGCCCCTTGTGGATATTATACAGCTTTAGCCTCTATATATTATAGACAATAACAGACCCTTGTGGATATTATAAAGCTGTAGTCTCGAGATATTATAGACAATAACAGCCCGTTGTGGATATTATAAAGCTGTAGTCTCTATATATTATAGACAATAACAGCCCCCTGTGGATGTTATAAAGCTGTAGTCTCTATATATTATAGAGAATAACAGCCCCTTGTGGATATTATAAAGCTGTAGTCTCTATATATTATAGACAATAACAGCCCCTTGTGAATATTATAAAGCTGTACTCTCTATATATTATAGACAATAACAGCCTCTTGTGGATTTTATAAAGCTGTAGTCTCTATATATTGTAGACAATAACAGCCCCTTGTGCATATTATAAAGCTGTACTCTCTATATATTATAGACAATAACAGCCCCTTGTGGATTTTATAAAGCTGTAGTCTCTATATATTATAGACAATAACAGCCCCTTGTGGATATTATAAAGCTGTAGTCTCTATATATTATAGACAATAACAGCCTCTTGTGGATATTATAAAGCTGTAGTCTCTATATATTATGGAGAATAACAGCCCCTTGTGGATATTATAAAGCTGTAGTCTCTATATATTATAGAGAATAACAGCCACTTGTGGATATTATAAAGCTGTAGTCTCTATATATTATAGAGAATAACAGCCCCTTGTGGATATTATCAAGCTGTAGTCTCTATATATTATAGACAATATCAGCCTCTTGTGGATATTATAAAGCTGTACTCTCTATATATTATAGACAATAACAGCCCCTTGTGGATATTATAAAGCTGTAGTTCTATATATTATAGAGAATAACAGCCCCTTGTGGATATTATACAGCTGTAGTCTCTATATATTATACAGAATAACCGCCCCTTGTGGATATTATAAAGCTGTAGTCTCTATATATTATAGACAATAACAGCCCCTTGTGGATATTATAAAGCTGTAGTCTCTATATATTATAGAGAATAACAGCCCCTTGTGGATATTATAAAGCTGTAATCTCTATATATTATAGACAATAACAGCCCCTTGTGGATATTATAAAGCTGTAGTCTCTATATATTATAGAGAATAACAGCCCCTTGTGGATATTATAAAGCTGTAGTCTCTATATATTATAGACAATAACAACCCCTTGTGGATATTATAAGGCTGTAGTCTCTATATATTATAGAGAATAACAGCCCCTTGTGGATATTATAAAGCTGTAGTCTCTATATATTATCGAGAATAACAGCCCCTTGTGGATATTATAAAGCTGTAGTCTCTATATATTATACAGAATAACCGCCCCTTGTGGATATTATAAAGCTGTAGTCTCTATATATTATAGACAATAACAGCCCCTTGTGGATATTATAAAGCTGTAGTCTCTATATATTATAGAGAATAACAGCCCCTTGTGGATATTATAAAGCTGTAATCTCTATATATTATAGACAATTACAGCCCCTTGTGGATATTATAAAGCTGTAGTCTCTATATATTATAGAGAATAACAGCCCCTTGTGGATATTATAAAGCTGTAGTCTCTATATATTATAGACAATAACAACCCCTTGTGGATATTATAAGGCTGTAGTCTCTATATATTATAGAGAATAACAGCCCCTTGTGGATATTATAAAGCTGTAGTCTCTATATATTATCGATAATAACAGCCCCTTGTGGATATTATAAAGCTGTAGTCTCTATATATTATAGACAATAACAGCCCCTTGTGGATATTATACACCTGTAGCCTCTATATATTATAGACATTAACAGCCCCTTGTGGATATTATAAAGCTGTAGTCTCTATATATTATAGAGAATAACAGCCCCTTGTGGATATTATACAGCTTTAGCCTCTATATATTATAGACAATAACAGACCCTTGTGGATATTATAAAGCTGTAGTCTCGAGATATTATAGACAATAACAGCCCGTTGTGGATATTATAAAGCTGTAGTCTCTATATATTATAGACAATAACAGCCCCCTGTGGATGTTATAAAGCTGTAGTCTCTATATATTATAGAGAATAACAGCCCCTTGTGGATATTATAAAGCTGTAGTCTCTATATATTATAGACAATAACAGCCCCTTGTGAATATTATAAAGCTGTACTCTCTATATATTATAGACAATAACAGCCTCTTGTGGATTTTATAAAGCTGTAGTCTCTATATATTGTAGACAATAACAGCCCCTTGTGCATATTATAAAGCTGTACTCTCTATATATTATAGACAATAACAGCCCCTTGTGGATTTTATAAAGCTGTAGTCTCTATATATTATAGACAATAACAGCCCCTTGTGGATATTATAAAGCTGTAGTCTCTATATATTATAGACAATAACAGCCTCTTGTGGATATTATAAAGCTGTAGTCTCTATATATTATGGAGAATAACAGCCCCTTGTGGATATTATAAAGCTGTAGTCTCTATATATTATAGAGAATAACAGCCACTTGTGGATATTATAAAGCTGTACTCTCTATATATTATAGAGAATAACAGCCCCTTGTGGATATTATCAAGCTGTAGTCTCTATATATTATAGACAATAACAGCCTCTTGTGGATATTATAAAGCTGTACTCTCTATATATTATAGACAATAACAGCCCCTTGTGGATATTATAAAGCTGTAGTTCTATATATTATAGAGAATAACAGCCCCTTGTGGATATTATACAGCTGTAGTCTCTATATATTATAGACAATTACATCACCTTGTGGATATTATAAAGCTGTAGTCTCTATATATTATAGAGAATAACAGCCCCTTGTGGATATTATAAAGCTGTAGTCTCTATATATTATAGAGAATAACAGCCCTCTGTGGATATTATAAAGCTGTAGTCTCTATATATTATAGACAATAACAGCCCCTTGTGGATATTATAAAGCTGTGGTCTCTATATATTATCGACAATAACAGCCCCTTGTGGATATTATAAAGCTGTAGTCTCTATATATTATAGACAATAACAGCCCCTTGTGGATATTATAAAGCTGTAGTCTCTATATATTATAGAGAACAACAGCCCCTTGTGGATATTATAAAACTGTAGTCTCTATATATTATGGACAATAACAGCCCCTTGTGGATATTATAAAGCTGTGGTCTCTATATATTACAGTGAATAACAGCCCCTTGTGGATATTATAAAGCTGCAGTCTCAATATATTATAGAGAATAACAGCCCCTTGTGGATATTATAAAGCTGTGGCCTCTATATATTATAGAGAATAACAGTCCCTTGTGGATATTATAAAGCTGTAGTCTCTATATATTATAGACAATAACAGCACCTTGTGGATATTATAAAGCTGTAGTCTCTATATATTATAGAGAATAACAGCCCCTTGTGGATATTATAAAGCTGTAGTCTCAATATATTATAGACAATAACAGCCCCTTGTGGATATTATAAAGCTGTAGTCTCTATATATTATAGAGAATAACAGCCCCTTGTGGATATTATAAAGCTGTAGACTCTATATATTATAGACAATAACAGCCCCTTGTGGATATTATAAAGCTGTAGTCTCTATATATTATAGAGAATAACAGCCCCTTGTGGATATTATAAAGCTGTAGACTCTATATATTATAGACAATAACAGCCCCTTGTGGATATTATAAAGCTGTAGTCTCTATATATTATAGAGAATAACAGTCCCTTGTGGATATTATAAAGCTGTAGTCTCTATATATTATAGAGAATAACAGCCCCTTGTGGATATTATAAAGCTGTAGTCTCTATATATTATAGACAATAACAGCCCCTTGTGGATATTATAAAGCTGTAGTCTCTATATATTATAGAGAATAACAGCCCCTTGTGTATATTATAAAGCTGTAGTCTCTATATATTATAGACAATAACAGCCCCTTGTGGATATTATAAAGCTGTAGTCTCTATATATTATACAGAATAACCGCCCCTTGTGGATATTATAAAGCTGTAGTCTCTATATATTATAGACAATAACAGCCCCCTGTGGATATTATAAAGCTGTACTCTCTATATATTATAGAGAATAACAGCCCCTTGTGGATATTATAAAGCTGTAGTCTCTATATATTATAGAGAATAACAGCCCCTTGTGGATTTTATAAAGCTGTACTCTCTATATATTATAGACAATAACAGCCCGTTGTGGATATTATAAAGCTGTAGTCTCTATATATTATAGACAATAACAGCCTCTTGTGGATATTATAAAGCTGTAGTCTCTATATATTATAGACAATAACAGCCCCTTGTGGATATTATAAAGCTGTAGTCTCTATATATTATAGAGAATAACAGCCCCTTGTGGATATTATAAAGCTGTAGTCTCTATATATTATAGACAATAACAGCCCCTTGTGGATATTATAAAGCTGTAGTCCCTATATATTATAGAGAATAACAGCCCCTTGTGGATATTATAAAGCTGTAGTCTCTATATATTATAGACAATAACAGCCCCTGTGGATATTATAAAGCTGTACTCTCTATATATTATAGAGAATAACAGCCCCTTGTGGATATTATAAAGCTGTAGTCTCTATATATTATAGAGAATAACAGCCCCTTGTGGATTTTATAAAGCTGTACTCTCTATATATTATAGACAATAACAGCCCGTTGTGGATATTATAAAGCTGTAGTCTCTATATATTATAGACAATAACAGCCCCTTGTGGATATTATAAAGCTGTAGTCTCTATATATTATAGAGAATAACAGCCCCTTGTGTATATTATAAAGCTGTAGTCTCTATATATTATAGACAATAACAGCCCCTTGTGGATATTATAAAGCTGTAGTCTCTATATATTATACAGAATAACCGCCCCTTGTGGATATTATAAAGCTGTAGTCTCTATATATTATAGACAATAACAGCCCCCTGTGGATATTATAAAGCTGTACTCTCTATATATTATAGAGAATAACAGCCCCTTGTGGATATTATAAAGCTGTAGTCTCTATATATTATAGAGAATAACAGCCCCTTGTGGATTTTATAAAGCTGTACTCTCTATATATTATAGACAATAACAGCCCGTTGTGGATATTATAAAGCTGTAGTCTCTATATATTATAGACAATAACAGCCTCTTGTGGATATTATAAAGCTGTAGTCTCTATATATTATAGACAATAACAGCCCCTTGTGGATATTATAAAGCTGTAGTCTCTATATATTATAGAGAATAACAGCCCCTTGTGGATATTATAAAGCTGTAGTCGCTATATATTATAGACAATAACAGCCCCTTGTGGATATTATAAAGCTGTAGTCCCTATATATTATAGAGAATAACAGCCCCTTGTGGATATTATAAAGCTGTAGTCTCTATATATTATAGACAATAACAGCCCCCTGTGGATATTATAAAGCTGTACTCTCTATATATTATAGAGAATAACAGCCCCTTGTGGATATTATAAAGCTGTAGTCTCTATATATTATAGAGAATAACAGCCCCTTGTGGATTTTATAAAGCTGTACTCTCTATATATTATAGACAATAACAGCCCGTTGTGGATATTATAAAGCTGTAGTCTCTATATATTATAGACAATAACAGCCCCTTGTGGATATTATAAAGCTGTAGTCTCTATATATTATAGAGAATAACAGCCCCTTGTGGATATTATAAAGCTGTAGTCTCTATATATTATAGACAATAACAGCCCCTTGTGGATATTATAAAGCTGCGGTCTCTATATATTATAGAGAATAACAGCCCCTTGTGGATATTATAAAGCTGTAGTCTCTATATATTATAGACAATAACAGCCCCTTGTGGATATTATAAAGCTGCGGTCTCTATATATTATAGACAATAACAGCCCCCTGTGGATATTATAAAGCTGTAGTCCCTATATATTATAGAGGATAACAGCCCCTTGTGGATATTATAAAGCTGTAGTCTCTATATATTATCGAGAATAACAGCCCCCTGTGGATATTATAAAGCTGTAGTCCCTATATATTATAGAGAATAACAGCCCCTTGTGGATATTATAAAGCTGTAGTCTCTATATATTATAGACAATAACAGCCCCTTGTGGATATTATAAAGCTGTAGTCTCTATATATTATAGACAATAACAGCCCCTTGTGGATATTATAAAGCTGTAGTCGCTATATATTATAGACAATAACAGCCCCTTGTGGATATTATAAAGCTGTAGTCTCTATATATTATAGACAATAACAGCCCCCTGTGGATATTATAAAGCTGTAGTCCCTATATATTATAGAGAATAACAGCCCCTTGTGGATATTATAAAGCTGTAGTCTCTATATATTATAGACAATAACAGCCCCCTGTGGATATTATAAAGCTGTAGTCCCTATATATTATAGAGAATTACAGCCCCTTGTGGATATTATAAAGCTGTAGTCTCTATATATTATAGAGAATAACAGCCCCTTGTGGATATTATAAAGCTGTAGTCTCTATATATTATAGACAATAACAGCCCCTTGTGGATATTATAAAGCTGTAGTCTCTATATATTATAGAGAATAATGGCCCCTTGTGGATATTATAAAGCTGTAATCCCTATATATTATAGAGAATAACAGCCCCTTGTGGATATTATAAAGCTGTAGTCTCTATATATTATAGAGAATAACAGCCCCTTGTGGATATTATAAAGCTGTAGTCTCTATATATTATAGACAATAACAGCCCCTTGTGGATATTATAAAGCTGTAGCCTCTATATATTATAGACAATAACAGCCCCTTGTGGATATTATAAAGCTGTAGTCTCTATATATTATAGACAATAACCGCCCCTTGTGGATATTATAAAGCTGCAGTCTCTATATATTATAGAGAATAACAGCCCCTTGTGGATATTATAAAGCTGTAGTCTCTATATATTATAGACAACAACAGCCCCTTGTGGATATTATAAAGCTGTAGTCTCTATATATTATAGAGAATAACAGCCCCTTGTGGATATTATAAAGCTGTAGTCTCTATATATTATAGAGAATAACAGCCTCTTGTGGATATTATAAAGCTGTAGTCTCTATATATTATAGACAATAACAGCCCCTTGTGGATATTACAAAGCTGTAGTCTCTATATATTATAGACAAAACAGCCCCTTGTGGATATTATAAAGCTGTAGTCTCTATATATTATAGACAATAACAGCCCCCTGTGGATATTATAAAGCTGTAGTCTCTATATATTATAGACAATAACAGCCCCCTGTGGATATTATAAAGCTGTAGTCTCTATATATTATAGAGAATAACAGCCCCTTGTGGATATTATAAAGCTGTAGTCTCTATATATTATCGACAATAACAGCCCCTTGTGGATATTATAAAGCTGTAGTCTCTATATATTATCGACAATAACAGCCCCTTGTGCAGATGATAAAGCTGTCGTCTCTATATATTATAGAGAATAACAGCCCCTTGTGGATATTATAAAGCTGTAGTCTCTATATATTATCGACAATAACAGCCCCTTGTGGATATTATAAAGCTGTAGTCTCTATATATTATAGAGAATAACAGCCCCTTGTGGATATTATAAAGCTGTAGTCTCTATATATTGTAGACAATAACAGCCCCTTGTGGATATTATAAAGCTGTAGTCTCTATATATTATAGAGAATAACAGCCCCTTGTGGATATTATAAAGCTGTAGTCTCTATATATTATAGACAATAACAGCCCCTTGTGGATATTATAAAGCTGTAGTCTCTATATACTATAGAGAATAACAGCCCCTTGTGGATATTATAAAGCTGTAGTCTCTATATATTATAGAGAATAACAGCCCCTTGTGGATATTATAAAGCTGTAGTCGCTATATATTATAGACAATAACAGCCCCTTGTGGATATTATAAAGCTGCGGTCTCTATATATTATAGAGAATAACAGCCCCTTGTGGATATTATAAAGCTGTAGTCTCTATATATTATAGACAATAACAGCCCCTTGTGGATATTATAAAGCTGCGGTCTCTATATATTATAGACAATAACAGCCCCCTGTGGATATTATAAAGCTGTAGTCCCTATATATTATAGAGAATAACAGCCCCTTGTGGATATTATAAAGCTGTAGTCTCTATATATTATAGACAATAACAGCCCCTTGTGGATATTATAAAGCTGTAGCCTCTATATATTATACACAATAACAGCCCCTTGTGGATATTATAAAGCTGTAGTCTCTATATATTATAGACAATAACCGCCCCTTGTGGATATTATAAAGCTGTAGTCTCTATATATTATAGACAACAACAGCCCCTTGTGGATATTATAAAGCTGCAGTCTCTATATATTATAGAGAATAACAGCCCCTTGTGGATATTATAAAGCTGTAGTCTCTATATATTATAGACAACAACAGCCCCTTGTGGATATTATAAAGCTGTAGTCTCTATATATTATAGAGAATAACAGCCCCTTGTGGATATTATAAAGCTGTACTCTCTATATATTATGGAGAATAACAGCCTCTTGTGGATATTATAAAGCTGTAGTCTCTATATATTATAGAGAATAACAGCCCCTTGTGGATATTATTATAATGCTGTAGTCTCTATATATTATAGAGAATAACAGCCCCTTGTGGATATTATAAAGCTGTAGTCTCTATATATTATTGACAATAACAGCCCCTTGTGGATATTATAAAGCTGTAGTCTCTATATATTATAGAGAATAACAGCCCCTTGTGGATATTATAAAGCTGTAGTCTCTATATATTATAGAGATTAACAGCCCCTTGTGGATATTATAAAGCTGTAGTCTCTACATATTATAGACAATAACAGCCCCTTGTGCATACTATAAAGCTGTAGTCTCTATATATTATAGAGAATAACAGCCCCTTGTGGATATTATAAAGCTGTAGTCTCTATATTATTTTAGAGAATAACTGCCCCTTGTGGATATTATAAAGCTGTAGTCTCTATATATTACAGACAATAACAGCCCCTTGTGGATATTATATTGCTGTAGTCTCTATATATTATAGAGAATAACAGCCCCTTGTGGATATTATAAAGCTGTAGTCTCTATATATTATAGAGAATAACAGCCCCTTGTGGATATTATAAAGCTGTAGTCTCTATATATTATAGACAATAACAGCCCCTTGTGGATATTATAAAGCTGTAGTCTCTACATATTATAGACAATAACAGCCCCTTGTGGATATTATAAAGCTGTAGTCGCTATATATTATAGACAATAACAGCCCCTTGTGGATATTATAAAGCTGCGGTCTCTATATATTATAGAGAATAACAGCCCCTTGTGGATATTATAAAGCTGTAGTCTCTATATATTATAGACAATAACAGCCCCTTGTGGATATTATAAAGCTGTAGTCTCTATATATTATAGAGAATAACGGCCCCTTGTGGATATTATAAAGCTGTAATCCCTATATATTATAGAGAATAACAGCCCCTTGTGGATATTATAAAGCTGTAGTCTCTATATATTATAGAAAATAACAGCCCCTTGTGGATATTATAATTCTGTAGTCTCTATATATCATAGACAATGACAGCCCGTTGTGGATATTATAAAGCTGTAGTCTCTATATATTATAGACAATAACAGCCCCCTGTGGATATTATCAAGCTGTAGTCCCTATATATTATACAGAATAACAGCCCCTTGTGGATATTATAAAGCTGTAGTCTCTATATATTATAGACAATAACAGCCCCCTGTGGATATTATAAAGCTGTACTCTCTATATATTATAGAGAATAACAGCCCCTTGTGGATATTATAAAGCTGTAGTCTCTATATATTATCGACAATAACAGCCCCTTGTGGATATTATAAAGCTGTAGTCTCTATATATTATACACAATAACAGCCCCTTGTGGATATTATAAAGCTGTAGTCTCTATATATTATAGACAATAACAGCCCCTTGTGGATAATATAAAGCTGTTGTCTCTATATATTATAAAGAATAACAGCCCCTTGTGGATATTATAAAGCTGTAGCCTCTATATATTATAGACAATAACAGCCCCTTGTGGATATTAATAAGCTGTACTCTTTATATATTATAGACAATAACAGCCCCTTGTGGATATTATAAAGCTGTAGTCTCTATATATTATAGAGAATAACAGCCCCTTGTGGACATTTTAAAGCTGTAGTCTCTATATATTATAGACAATAACAGCCCCTTGTGGATATTATAAAGCTGTAGTCTCTACATATTATCGAGAATAACAGCCCCTTGTGGATATTCTAAAGCTGTAGTATCTATATATTATAGAGGATAACAGCCCCTTGTGGATATTATAAAGCTGTAGTCTCTATATATTATAGAGAATAACAGCCCCTTGTGGATATTATAAAGCTGTAGTCTCTATATATTATCGACAATAACAGCCCCTTGTGGATATTATAAAGCTGTAGTCTCTATATATTATCGAGAATAACACCCCTTGTGGATATTATAAAGCTGTAGTATCTATGTATTATAGAGAATTAAAGCCCCTTGTGGATATTATAAAGCTGTAGTCTCTATATATTATCGAGAATAACAGCCCCTTGTGGATATTATAAAGCTGTAGTCTCTATATATTATAGACAATAACAGCCCCTTGTGGATATTATAAAGCTGTAGTCTCTATATATTATAGAGAATAACAGCCCCTTGTGGATATTATAAAGCTGTAGTCTCTATATATTATAGACAACAACAGCCCCCTGTGGATATTATAAAGCTGTAGTCTCTATATATTATAGACAATATCAGCCCCTTGTGGATATTATAAAGCTGTACTCTCTATATATTATAGACAATAACAGCCCCCTGTGGATATTATAAAGCTGTAGTCTCTATATATTATAGACAATAACAGCCCCCTGTGGATATTATAAAGCTGTAGTCTCTATATATTATAGACAATATCAGCCCCTTGTGGATATTATAAAGCTGTAGTCTCGATATATTATAGACAATAACAGCCCCTTGTGGATATTATAAAGCTGTAGTCTCTGTATATTATAGACAATAACACCCCCTTGTGGATATTATAAAGCTGTAGTCTCTATATATTATAGGCAATAACAGCCCCTTGTGGATATTATAAAGCTGTAGCCTCTATATATTATAGACAATAACAGCCCCTGTGGATATTATAAAGCTGTAGTCTCTATATATTATAGACAATATCAGCCCCTTGTGGATATTATAAAGCTGTAGCCTCTATATATTATAGACAATAACAGCCCCCTGTGGATATTATAAAGCTGTAGTCTCTATATATTATAGACAATATCAGCCCCTTGTGGATATTTTAAAGCTGTAGTCTCTATATATTATAGACAATAACAGCCTCTTGTGGATATTATAAAGTTGTAGTCTCTATATATTATACACAATAACAGCCCCTTGTGGATATTATAAAGCTGTAGTCTCTATATATTATAGACAATAACAGCCCCTTGTGGATAATATAAAGCTGTTGTCTCTATTTATTATAGAGAATAACAGCCCCTTGTGGATATTATAAAGCTGTAGTCTCTATATATTATAGACAATAACAGCCCCTTGTGGATATTATAAAGCTGTAGTCTCTATATATTATAGACAATAACGGCCCCTTGTGGATATTATAAAGCTGTAGTCTCTATATATTATAGACAATAACAGCCCCTTGTCGATATTATAAAGCTGTAGCCTCTATATATTATACACAATAACAGCCCCTTGTGGATATTATAAAGCTGTACTCTCTATATATTATAGACAATAACAGCCCCTTGTGGATATTATAAAGCTGTAGTTTCTATATATTATAGACAACAACAGCCCCTTGTGGATATTATAAAGCTGCAGTCTCTATATATTATAGAGAATAACAGCCCCTTGTGGATATTATAAAGCTGTAGTCTCTATATATTATAGACAACAACAGCCCCTTGTGGATATTATAAAGCTGTAGTCTCTATATATTATAGAGAGTAACAGCCTCTTGTGGATATTATAAAGCTGTAGTCTCTATATATTATAGAGAGTAACAGCCCCTTGTGGATATTGTAAAGCTGTAGTCTCTATATATTATAGACAATAACAGCCCCCTGTGGATATTATAAAGCTGTAGTCTCTATATATTATAGAGAATAACAGCCCCTTGTGGATATTATTAAGCTGTAGTCTCTATATATTATAGGGAATAACAGCCCCTTGTGGATATTATAAAGCTGTAGTCTCTATATATTATAGAGAATAACAGCCCCTTGTGGATATTATAAAGCTGTAGTCTCTATATTATTTTAGAGAATAACTGCCCCTTGTGGATATTATAAAGCTGTAGTCTCTATATATTGTAGACAATAACAGCCCCTTGTGGATATTATAAAGCTGTAGTCTCTATATATTATAGAGAATAACAGCCCCTTGTGGATATTATAAAGCTGTAGTCTCTATATATTACAGACAATAACAGCCCCTTGTGGATATTATAAAGCTGTAGTCTCTATATATTATAGAGAATAACAGCCCCTTGTGGATATTATAAAGCTGTAGTCTCTGTATATTATAGACAATAACAGCCCCTTGTGGATATTATAAAGCTGTAGTCGCTATATATTATAGAGAATAACAGCCCCTTGTGGATATTATAAAGCTGCGGTCTCTATATGTTATAGAGAATAACAGCCCCTTGTGAATATTATAAAGCTGTAGTCTCTATAAATTATAGACAAAAACAGCCCCTTGTGGATATTATAAAGCTGCGGTCTCTATATATTATAGACAATAACAGCCCCCTGTGGATATTATAAAGCTGTAGTCCCTATATATTATAGAGAATAACAGCCCCTTGTGGATATTATAAAGCTGTAGTCTCTATATATTATAGACAATCACAGCCCCCTGTGGATATTATAAAGCTGTAGTCCCTATATATTATAGAGAATAACAGCCCCTTGTGGATATTATAAAGCTGTAGTCTCTACATATTATACAGAATAACAGCCCCTTGTGGATATTATAAAGCTGTAGTCTCTATATTTTATAGACAATAACAGCCCCCTGTGGATATTATAAAGCTGTAGTCTCTATATATTATAGACAATATCAGCCCCTTGTGGATATTATAAAGCTGTAGTCTCTATATATTATAGAGAATAACAGCCCCTTGTGGATATTATAAAGCTGTAGTCTCTATATATTATAGACAACAACAGCCCCTTGTGGATATTATAAAGCTGCAGTCTCTATATATTATAGAGAATAACAGCCCCTTGTGGATATTATAAAGCTGTAGTCTCTATATATTATAGACAACAACAGCCCCTTGTGGATATTATAAAGCTGTAGTCTCTATATATTATGCAGAATAACGGCCCCTTGTGGATATTATAAAGCTGTAGTCTCTATATTTTATAGACAATAACAGCCCCCTGTGGATATTATAAAGCTGTAGTCTCTATATATTATAGACAATATCAGCCCCTTGTGGATATTATACAGCTGTACTCTCTATATATTATAGACAATAACAGCCCCCTGTGGATATTATAAAGCTGTAGTCTCTATATATTATAGACAATATCAGCCCATTGTGGATATTATAAAGCTGTAGTCTCTATATTATTTTAGAGAATAACTGCCCCTTGTGGATATTATAAAGCTGTAGTCTCTATATATTGTAGACAATAACAGCCCCTTGTGGATATTATAAAGCTGTAGTCTCTATATATTATAGAGAATAACAGCCCCTTGTGGATATTATAAAGCTGTAGTCTCTATATATTATAGAGAATAACAGCCTCTTGTGGATATTATAAAGCTGTAGTCTCTATATATTATAGAGAGTAACAGCCCCTTGTGGATATTGTAAAGCTGTAGTCTCTATATATTATAGACAATAACAGCCCCCTGTGGATCTTATAAAGCTGTAGTCTCTATATATTATAGAGAATAACAGCCCCTTGTGGATATTATAAAGCTGTAGTCTCTATATATTATAGAGAATAACAGCCCCTTGTGGATATTATAAAGCTGTAGTCTCTATATATTATAGAGAATAACAGCCTCTTGTGGATATTATAAAGCTGTAGTCTCTATATATTATAGAGAGTAACAGCCCCTTGTGGATATTGTAAAGCTGTAGTCTCTATATATTATAGAGAATAACAGCCCCTTGTGGATATTATAAAGCTGTAGTCTCTATATATTATAGACAATAACAGCCCCTTGTGCATATTATAAAGCTGTAGTCTCTATATATTATAGAGAATAACAGCCCCTTGTGGATATTATAAAGCTGTAGTCTCTATATTATTTTAGAGAATAACTGCCCCTTGTGGATATTATAAAGCTGTAGTCTCTATATATTGTAGACAATAACAGCCCCTTGTGGATATTATAAAGCTGTAGTCTCTATATATTATAGAGAATAACAGCCCCTTGTGGATATTATAAAGCTGTAGTCTCTATATTATTTTAGAGAATAACAGCCCCTTGTGGATATTATAAAGCTGTAGTCTCTATATATTATAGACAATAACAGCCCCTTGTGCATATTATAAAGCTGTAGTCTCTATATATTATAGACAATAACAGCCCCTTGTGGATATTATAAAGGGGAAGTCGCTATATATTATAGACAATAACAGCCCCTTGTGGATATTATAAAGCTGCGGTCTCTATATATTATAGAGAATAACAGCCCCTTGTGAATATTATAGAGCTGTAGTCTCTATAAATTATAGACAAAAACAGCCCTTTGTGGATATTATAAAGCTGCGGTCTCTATATATTATATACAATAACAGCCCCCTTTGGATATTATAAAGCTGTAGTCCCTATATATTATAGAGAATAACAGCCCCTTGTGGATATTATAAAGCTGTAGTCTCTATATATTATAGACAATAACAGCCCCCTGTGGATATTATAAAGCTGTAGTCCCTATATATTATAGAGAATAACAGCCCCTTGTGGATATTATAAAGCTGTAGTCTCTACATATTATAGAGAATAACAGCCCCTTGTGGATATTATAAAGCTGTAGTCTCTATATATTATTGAGAATAACAGCCCCTTGTGGATATTATAAAGCTGTAGTCTCTATATATTATTGACAATAACAGCTCCCTGTGGATATTATAAAGTTGTAGTCCCTATATATTATAGAGAATAACAGCCCCTTGTGGATATTATAAAGCTGTAATCCCTATATATTATAGAGAATAACAGCCCCTTGTGGATATTATAAAGCTGTAGTCTCTATATATTATAGACAATAACAGCCCCTTGTGGATATTATAAAGCTGTAGTCTCTATATATTATAGACAATAACAGCCCCCTGTGGATATTATAAAGCTGTACTCTCTATATATTATAGAGAATAACAGCCCCTTGTGGATATTATAAAGCTGTAGTCTCTATATATTATCGACAATAACAGCCCGTTGTGGATATTATAAAGCTGTAGTCTCTATATATTATAGACAATAACAGCCTCTTGTGGATATTATAAAGCTGTAGTCTCTATATATTATAGAGAATAACAGCCCCTTGTGGATATTATAAAGCTGTAGTCTCTATATATTATAGACAATAACAGCCCCTTGTGCATATTATAAAGCTGTAGTCTCTATATATTATAGAGAATAACAGCCCCTTGTGGATATTATAAAGCTGTAGTCTCTATATTATTTTAGAGAATAACTGCCCCTTGTGGATATTATAAAGGTGTAGTCTCTATATATTGTAGACAATAACCGCCCCTTGTGGATATTATAAAGCTGTAGTCTCTATATATTATAGACAACAACAGCCCCTTGTGGATATTATAAAGCTGCAGTCTCTATATATTATAGAGAATAACAGCCCCTTGTGGATATTATAAAGCTGTAGTCTCTATATATTATAGAGAATAACAACCCCTTGTGGATATTATAAAGCTGTAGTCTCTATATATTACAGAGAATAACAGCCTCTTGTGGATATTATAAAGCTGTAGTCTCTATATATTATAGAGAGTAACAGCCCCTTGTGGATATTGTAAAGCTGTAGTCTCTATATATTATAGACAATAACAGCCCCCTGTGGATATTATAAAGCTGTAGTCTCTATATATTATAGAGAATAACAGCCCCTAGTGGATATTATAAAGCTGTAGTCTCTATATATTACAGACAATAACAGCCTCTTGTGGATATTATAAAGCTGTAGTCTCTATATATTATAGAGAATAACAGCCCCTTGTGGATATTATAAAGCTGTAGTCTCTATATATTATAGACAATAACAGCCCCTTGTGGATATTATAAAGGGGAAGTCGCTATATATTATAGACAATAACAGCCCCTTGTGGATATTATAAAGCTGCGGTCTCTATATATTATAGAGAATAACAGCCCCTTGTGAATATTATAGAGCTGTAGTCTCTATAAATTATAGACAAAAACAGCCCTTTGTGGATATTATAAAGCTGCGGTCTCTATATATTATAGACAATAACAGCCCCCTTTGGATATTATAAAGCTGTAGTCCCTATATATTATAGAGAATAACAGCCCCTTCTGGATATTATAAAGCTGTAGTCTCTATATATTATAGACAATAACAGCCCCCTGTGGATATTATAAAGCTGTAGTCCCTATATATTATAGAGAATAACAGCCCCTTGTGGATATTATAAAGCTGTAGTCTCTACATATTATAGAGAATAACAGCCCCTTGTGGATATTATAAAGCTGTAGTCTCTATATATTATTGAGAATAACAGCCCCTTGTGGATATTATAAAGCTGTAGTCTCTATATATTATTGACAATAACAGCTCCCTGTGGATATTATAAAGTTGTAGTCCCTATATATTATAGAGAATAACGGCCCCTTGTGGATATTATAAAGCTGTAATCCCTATATATTATAGAGAATAACAGCCCCTTGTGGATATTATAAAGCTGTAGTCTCTATATATTATAGAGAATAACAGCCCCTTGTGGATATTATAAAGCTGTAGTCTCTATATATTATAGACAATAACAGCCCCCTGTGGATATTATAAAGCTGTACTCTCTATATATTATAGAGAATAACAGCCCCTTGTGGATATTATAAAGCTGTAGTCTCTATATATTATCGACAATAACAGCCCGTTGTGGATATTATAAAGCTGTAGTCTCTATATATTATAGACAATAACAGCCTCTTGTGGATATTATAAAGCTGTAGTCTCTATATATTATAGACAATAACAGCCCCTTGTGGATATTATAAAGCTGTAGTCTCTATATATTATAGACAATAACAGCCTCTTGTGGAGATTATAAAGCTGTAGTCTCTATATATTATAGACAATAACAGCCCCTTGTGGATATTATAAAGCTGTAGTCTCTATACATTATAGAGAATAACAGCCCCTTGTGGATATTATAAAGCTGTAGTCTCTATATATTATAGACAATAACAGCCCCTTGTGGATATTATAAAGCTGTAGTCGCTATATATTATAGACAATAACAGCCCCTTGTGGATATTATAAAGCTGCGGTCTCTATATATTATAGAGAATAACAGCCCCTTGTGGATATTATAAAGCTGTAGCCTCTATATATTATAGACAATAACAGCCCCCTGTGGATATTATAAAGCTGTAGTCTCTATATATTATAGACAATATCAGCCCCTTGTGGATATTATAAAGCTGTAGTCTCTATATATTATACACAATAACAGCCCTTTGTGGATATTATAAAGTTGTAGTCTCTATATATTATAGACAATAACAGCCCGTTGTGGACATTATAAAGCTGTAGTCTCTATATATTATAGACAACAACAGCCCCTTGTGGATATTATAAAGCTGCAGTCTCTTTATTTTATAGAGAATAACAGCCCCTTGTGGATATTATAAAGCTGTAGTCTCTATATATTATAGACAACAACAGCCCCTTGTGGATATTATAAAGCTGTAGTCTCTATATATTATGCAGAATAACAGCCCCTTGTGGATATTATAAAGCTGTAGTCTCTATATATTATAGACAATAACCGCCCCTTGTGGATATTATAAAGCTGTAGTATCTATATATTATAGACAACAACAGCCCCTTGTGGATATTATAAAGCTGCAGTCTCTATATATTATAGAGAATAACCGCCCCTTGTGGATATTATAAAGCTGTAGTCTCTATATATTATAGACAACAACAGCCCCTTGTGGATATTATAAAGCTGTAGTCTCTATATATTATGCAGAATAACAGCCCCTTGTGGATATTATAAAGCTGTAGTCTCTATATGTTATAGAGAATAACAGCCTCTTGTGGATATTATAAAGCTGTAGTCTCTATATATTATAGAGAATAACAGCCCCTTGTGGATATTATAAAGCTGTAGTCTCTATATATTATAGACAATAACAGCCCCCTGTGGATATTATAAAGCTGTAGTCTCTATATATTATAGAGAATAACAGCCCCTTGTGGATATTATAAAGCTGTAGTCTCTATATATTATAGACAATAACAGCCCCTTGTGGATATTATAAAGCTGTAGTCTCTATATATTATAGAGAATAACAGCCCCTTGTGGATATTATAAAGCTGTAGTCTCTATATATTATAGACAATAACAGCCCCTTGTGCATATTATAAAGCTGTAGTCTCTATATATTATAGAGAATAACAGCCCCTTGTGGATATTATAAAGCTGTAGTCTCTATATTATTTTAGAGAATAACTGCCCCTTGTGGATATTATAAAGGTGTAGTCTCTATATATTGTAGACAATAACCGCCCCTTGTGGATATTATAAAGCTGCGGTCTCTATATATTATAGACAACAACAGCCCCTTGTGGATATTATAAAGCTGCAGTCTCTATATATTATAGAGAATAACAGCCCCTTGTGGATATTATAAAGCTGTAGTCTCTATATATTATAGACAACAACAGCCCCTTGTGGATATTATAAAGCTGTAGTCTCTATATATTACAGAGAATAACAGCCTCTTGTGGATATTATAAAGCTGTAGTCTCTGTATATTATAGAGAGTAACAGCCCCTTGTGGATATTGTAAAGCTGTAGTCTCTATATATTATAGACAATAACAGCCCCCTGTGGATATTGTAAAGCTGTAGTCTCTATATATTATAGAGAATAACAGCCCCTTGTGGATATTATAAAGCTGTAGTCTCTATATATTATAGAGAATAACAGCCCCTTGTGGATATTATAAAGCTGTAGTCTCTATATATTATAGACAATAACAGCCCCTTGTGCATATTATAAAGCTGTAGTCTCTATATATTATAGAGAATAACAGCCCCTTGTGGATATTATAAAGCTGTAGGCTCTATATATTATAGAGAATAACAGCCCCTTGTGGATATTATAAAGCTGTAGTCTCTATATATTACAGACAATAACAGCCCCTTGTGGATATTATAAAGCTGTAGTCTCTATATATTATAGAGAATAACAGCCCCTTGTGGATATTATAAAGCTGTAGTCTCTATATATTATAGACAATAACAGCCCCTTGTGGATATTATAAAGCTGTAGTCGCTATATATTATAGACAATAACAGCCCCTTGTGGATATTATAAAGCTGTGGTCTCTATATATTATAGAGAATAACAGCCCCTTGTGAATATTATAAAGCTGTAGTCTCTATAAATTATAGACAAAAACAGCCCCTTGTGGATATTATAAAGCTGTAGTCTCTATATATTATAGACAATAACAGCCCCCTGTGGATATTATAAAGCTGTAGTCCCTATATATTATAGAGAATAACAGCCCCTTGTGGATATTATAAAGCTGTAGTCTCTATATATTATAGACAATAACAGCCCCCTGTGGATATTATAAAGCTGTAGTCCCTATATATTATAGAGAATATCAGCCCCTTGTGGATATTATAAAGCTGTAGTCTCTATATATTATAGAGAATAACAGCCCCTTGTGGATATTATAAAGCTGTAGTCTCTATATATTATTGAGAATAACAGCCCCTTGTGGATATTATAAAGCTGTAGTCTCTATATATTATTGACAATAACAGCTCCCTGTGGGTATTATAAAGTTGTAGTCCCTATATATTATCGAGAATAACGGCCCCTTGTGGATATTATAAAGCTGTAATCCCTATATATTATAGAGAATAACAGCCCCTTGTGGATATTATAAAGCTGTAGTCTCTATATATTATAGAGAATAACAGCCCCTTGTGGATATTATAAAGCTGTAGTCTCTATATATTATAGACAATAACAGCCCCTTGTGGATATTATAAAGCTGTAGTCTCTATATATTATAGACAATAACAGCCCCCTGTGGATATTATAAAGCTGTACTCTCTATATATTATAGAGAATAACAGCCCCTTGTGGATATTATAAAGCTGTAGTCTCTATATATTATCGACAATAACAGCCCGTTGTGGATATTATAAAGCTGTAGTCTCTATATATTATAGACAATAACAGCCTCTTGTGGATATTATAAAGCTGCAGTCTCTATATATTATAGACAATAACAGCCCCTTGTGGATATTATAAAGCTGTCGTCTCTATACATTATAGAGAATAACAGCCCCTTGTGGATATTATAAAGCTGTAGTCTCTATATATTATAGACAATAACAGCCCCTTGTGGATATTATAAAGCTGTAGTCTCTATACATTATAGAGAATAACAGCCCCTTGTGGATATTATAAAGCTGTAGTCTCTATATATTATAGACAATAACAGCCCCTTGTGGATATTATAAAGCTGTAGTCGCTATATATTATAGACAATAACAGCCCCTTGTGGATATTATAAAGCTGCGGTCTCTATATATTATAGAGAATAACAGCCCCTTGTGGATATTATAAAGCTGTAGTCTCTATATATTATAGACAATAACAGCCCCTTGTGGATATTATAAAGCTGCGGTCTCTATACATTATAGACAATAACAGCCCCCTGTGGATATTATAAAGCTGTAGTCCCTATATATTATAGAGAATAACAGCCCCTTGTGGATATTATAAAGCTGTAGTCTCTATATATTATAGACAATAACAGCCCCCTGTGGATATTATAAAGCTGTAGTCTCTATATATTATAGACAATAACAGCCCCTTGTGGATATTATAAAGCTGTAGTCTCTATATATTATAGACAATAACAGCCCCTTGTGGATATTATAAAGCTGTAGTCTCTATATATTATAGACAATAACAGCCCCTTGTGGATATTATAAAGCTGTAGTCGCTATATATTATAGACAATAACAGCCCCTTGTGGATATTATAAAGCTGCGGTCTCTATATATTATAGACAATAACAGCCCCCTGTGGATATTATAAAGCTGTAGTCCCTATATATTATAGAGAATAACAGCCCCTTGTGGATATTATAAAGCTGTAGTCTCTATATATTATAGACAATAACAGCCCCCTGTGGATATTATAAAGCTGTAGTCTCTATATATTATAGAGAATAACAGCCCCTTGTGGATATTATAAAGCTGTAGTCTCTACATATTATAGACAATAACAGCCCCTTGTGGATATTATAAAGCTGTAGTCTCTATATATTATAGACAATAACAGCCCCTTGTGGATATTATAAAGCTGTAGTCTCTATATATTATAGACAATAACAGCCCCTTGTGGATATTATAACGCTGTAGTCTCTATATATTATAGAGAATAACAGCCCCTTGTGGATATTATAAAGCTGTAGTCTCTATATATTATAGACAATAACAGCCCCTTGTGGATATTATAAAGCTGTAGTCTCTATATATTATGGACAATAACAGCCCCCTGTGGGTATTATAAAGCTGTAGTCTCTATATATTATAGACAATAACAGCCCCTTGTGGGTATTATAAAGCTGTAGTCTCTATATATTATAGAGAATAACAGCCCCTTGTGGATATTATAAAGCTGTAGTCTCTATATATTATAGAGAATAACAGCCCCCTGTGGATATAATAAAGCTGTAGTCTCTATATATTATAGAGAATAACAGCCCCTTGTGGATATTATAAAGCTGTAGTCTCTATATATTATAGAGAATAACAGCCCCTTGTGGATATTATAACGCTGTAGTCTCTATATATTATAGAGAATAACGGCCCCTTGTGGATATTATAAAGCTGTAGTCTCTATATATTATAGACAATAACGGCCCCTTGTGGATATTATAAAGCTGTAGTCTCTATATATTATAGACAATAACGGCCCCCTGTGGATATTATAAAGCTGTAGTCTCTATATATTGTAGACAATAACAGCCCCCTGTGGATATTATAAAGCTGTAGTCTCTATATATTGTAGACAATAACAGCCCCTTGTGGATATTATAAAGCTGTAGTCTCTATATATTATAGACGATAACAGCCCCTTGTGGATATTATAAAGCTGTAGTCTCTATATATTATAGAGAATAACAGCCTCTTGTGGATATTATAAAGCTGTAGTCTCTATATATTATAGACAATAACAGCCCCTTGTGGATATTATAAAGCTGTAGTCTCTATATATTATAAAGAATAACAGCCCCTTGTGGATATTATAAAGCTGTAGTCTCTATATATTATAGAGAATAACAGCCTCTTGTGGATATTATAAAGCTGTAGTCTCTATATTATAGACAATAACAGCCCATTGTGGATATTATAAAGCTGTAGTCTCTATATATTATAGACAATATCAGCCCCTTGTGGATATTATAAAGCTGTACTCTCTATATATTATAGACAATAACCGCCCCTTGTGGATATTATAAAGCTGTAGTCTCTATATATTATAGACAATATCAGCCCCTTGTGGATATTATAAAGCTGTACTCTCTATATATTATAGACAATAACCGCCCCTTGTGGATATTATAAAGCTGTAGTCTCTATATATTATAGACAATAACAGCCCCGTGTGGATATTATAAAGCTGTAGTCTCTATATATTATAGACAATAACAGCCCCTTGTGGATATTATAAAGCTGTAGTCTCTATATATTATAGACAATATCAGCCCCTTGTGGATATTATAAAGCTGTACTCTCTATATATTATAGACAATAACCGCCCCTTGTGGATATTATAAAGCTGTAGTCTCTATATATTATAGACAATAACAGCCCCGTGTGGATATTATAAAGCTGTAGTCTCTATATATTATAGACAATATCAGCCCCTTGTGGATATTATAAAGCTGTACTCTCTATATATTATAGACAATAACCGCCCCTTGTGGATATTATAAAGCTGTAGTCTCTATATATTATAGAGAATAACAGCCCCTTGTGGATATTATAAAGCTGTAGTCTCTATATATTATAGAGAATAACAGCCCCTTGTGGATATTATAAAGCTGTAGTCTCTATATATTATAGAGAATAACAGCCCCCTGTGGATATTATAAAGCTGTAGTCTCTATATATTATTGACAATAACAGCCCCTTGTGGATATTATAAAGTTGTGTAGGTGTGCACCTCCCTGTGTATATTATAGAAATTAACAATGCCCTAAGTTGTCCCCTTGAGGGAAAAGCAGCCCCTCATAGATTATCGGAAATAAATCCCCCTCTGTGTGGATTGTAGCGATCAGCATGTGTATGAATGACAGTATCTGTTTATTGTCGAGGGCAGGAGGCCCTATTACTGTTGCAGGAAGTATGTCCCCAGTGTTGCTGTCAGTCTCCAGCATTCTTCGTTGTTCCTGTCTCTCTTTCCCTGCAAACATTGTCTGATGTAATCATTTGCCTCCCCTCAGATGGACCTAACCGAGACAGTAGGCAGCGAGGTGCAACACTCACCCACGTATCCGAGGACTCCCATCACTGGAAGAGGCTCGAAACTTCCCTCACTGTGTAACATCATCGGCAAGAAGCAGCAAGTCCCAGAGCTGGCTGAAGGCCCGGACATCATGGGCTGTGTGTCAGCAGGTACACATTCTCCAACAGGGAGGGGGTCCAGAGGGTCAGCAAACAGGCCTCTGTTTCCCAGCAATTGACAATCAGCATGGGAGTGTGTGATGCGGGGGATAGTGTAGAGGGAGCTTTACCCTGTATCTAACCCCGTGCTGTCCCTCTCCCCGGGATGGGGGGCACAGTGTAGAGGGAGCTTTACTCTGTATCTAACCCCGTGCTGTCCCTGTCCCTGGGAGTGTCTGATGGGGGGGGATTGTGTAGAGGGAGCTTTACTCTGTATCTAACCCCGTGCTGTCCCTGTCCCTGGGATGGGGGGGATAGTGTAGAGGGAGCTTTACTCTGTATCTAACCCCCATGCGGTCCCTGTCCCTGGGATGGGGGGGACAGTGTAGAGGGAGCTTTACTCTGTATCTAACCCCATGCGGTCCCTGTCCCTGGGATGGGAGCGACAGTGTAGAGGAAGCTTTACTCTGTCTCTAACCATGTGCTGTCCCTGTCCCTGGGATGGGGGGGACAGTGTAGAGGGAGCTTTACCCTGTATCCATCCCCGTGCTGTCCCTGTCCCTGGGATGGGGGGACAGTGTAGAGGGAGCTTTATCTGTATCTAACCCCGTGCTGTCCCTGTCCCTGGGAGTGTTTGATGGTGAGGACAGTGTAGAGGGAGCTTTACTCTGTATCTAATCCCGTGCTGTCCGTGTCCCTGGGATGGGGGGGAAAAGTGTAGAGGGAGCTTTACTCTGTATCTAACCCCATGTGTCCCGGTCCCTGGGATGGGGGGAACTGTGTAGAGGGAGCTTTCCTGTGTATCTAACCCCGTGCTGTCCCTGTCCCTGGGAGTGTCTGATGGGGGGGGATTGTGTAGAGGGAGCTTTACTCTGTATCTAACCCCATGCGATCCCTGTCCCTGGGATGGGAGGGACAGTGTAGAGGAAGCTTTACTCTGTCTCTAACCATGTGCTGTCCCTGTCCCTGGGATGGGGGGGACAGTGTAGAGGGAGCTTTACCCTGTATCTAACCACGTGCTGTCCCTGTCCCTGGGATGGGGGGACAGTGTAGAGGGAGCTTTACTCTGTATCTAACCCCGTGCTGTCCCTGTCCCTGTGATAGGGGGGACAGTGTAGAGGGAGCTTTACCCTATATCTAACCCCGTGCTGTCCCTGTCCCTGGGATGGGGGGGACAGTGTAGAGGGAGCTTTATCTGTATCTAACCCCGTGCTGTCTCTGTCCCTGGAATGGGGGGACAGTGTAGAGGGAGCTTTCCCCTGTATCTAACCCCGTGCTGTCCCTCTCCCTGGGATGGGAGGGAGGGGTCAGTGTAGAGGAAGCTTTACCCTGTATCTAACCCCGTGCTGTCCCTGTCCCTGGGATCGGGGGGGACAGTGTAGAGGGAGCTTTACTCTGTATCTAACCCCGTGCTGCCCCTGTCCCTGGGATGGGGGGGGACAGTGTAGAGGGAGCTTTACTCTGTATCTAACCCCGTGCTGCCCCTGTCCCTGGGATGGGGGGGGACAGTGTAGAGGGAGCTTTACTCTGTATCTAGCCTCTTCCCCTCTTCCCCCAATGCCTTCCTCCCGACACGCTGCCTTATGTCACACGTACCACATCTCTCCCTCTGCAGTTCCCTTTCACATGGGATGACTCTGTCACAAACCCTGATGCGGTGATACAGAAGGTACATATTGCTGAAAAGGGTGCTATGTTAAACAGTCACCATGTCATACAGCACAGAAACAAACCCTTCGGCCTAACCTGTCCCTGCCGAACATCATCTCAGACTAAACCCGTCCCGGCTGCCTGCTCCCGGCTCATACGTCTCCAACCCCTTTTCCTGTTCATCTCCTTGTCCGAATGATTTTTAAACATTGTGATTGTGCCCACACCCACTGCTTTCTCAGCCGGTTCATTCCACACGCAAATACTCTGTGTGGAGAATTTACCCCTCGTGTCTTTTTATAAAATCTCTCTCCTCTCACCTTAAAAATGTGCATCCTCGTCTTGAAATCCCCCTCACCCTCAGAAAAAAGGCAGCTATCGTTAGGCCCCGTCTTTACCCCTCATTATTTTGTCAACTTCTGTAAAATCATCTCTCAACATCCTACGCTGCAGTGAAAATAGTCCCAGCCTCTCCAGCTTTTCTTGATAAACCTTCCATACCTTGTAACATGCTTTTCTCAACCCCTTCCAGTTTAACCACATCCTCCCTACTACATGATTTGGACTGGGGTGTACCAAGTTAAAACTCACACAACGCCAGGTTATAGTCCAACAGGTTTAAATGGAAGCACTAGCTTTCGGAGCGCTGCTCCTGTGCCACAACCACCTGGTGAAGGAGCGGCGCTCCGAAAGCTAGTGCTTCCATTTAAACCTGTTGGACTATAACCTGGCATTGTGTGATGCTTAACTTCCTACAACAGGGTGACCAGAACCGGACGCAGTATTCCAGACGAGGCCTCACCAATGTCCTTTACAACCTCAACATGGCTCCCCTCCTCCTACAATGACCAATGAAGGGAAGTGTTCTCCAGCACTATCCAAGGCCCCACCAATACTCCTCTCAGTCCTGCCCATTGACAGTGTGTTGTTGAAGCTTAAGGTCTGGCACTCAGCAGGGTAAATGGTGAATGACTGCACCTACATCGCCCATGGAAGGAAAGGGGTGGAGATTGATTAACAAGTTGACTGTAATTGGCTGAGGCGTGACTATACTTCCCTGGCTGCTTCCTCCACAGCGGGAGTGTCACTGTGCTTGTCATCTAGAGGGTTCGAATCCAGCCAGCACTGCTGCCTCACAGCGCCAGGTTCCCAGGTTCGATTCCAGCCTCGGGCGATTGTCCGTGTGGAGTTTGCACGTTCTCCCCGTGTCTGCGTGGGTTTCCTCTGGGTGCACCAGTCCAAAGATGTGCAGGTTAGGGTGGATTGGCCATGCTAAATTACCCATAGTGCCCAGGGATGTGCAGGTTAGGGTGGATTGGCCATGCTAAATTACCCATAGTGCCCAGGGATGTGCAGGTTAGGGTGGATTGGCCATGCTAAATTACCCATAGTGCCCAGGGATGTGCAGGTTAGGGTGGATTGGCCATGCTCAATTACCCATCGTGCCCAGGGATGTGCAGGTTAGGGTGGATTGGCCATGCTAAATTACCCATAGTGCCCAGGGATGTGCAGGTTAGGGTGGATTGGCCGTGCTAAATTACCCATAGTGCCCAGGAATGTGCAGGTTAGGGTGAATTGGCCATTCTAAATTACCCATAGTGCCCAGGAATGTGCAGGTTAGGGTGGATTGACCATGCTAAATTACCCATAGTGCCCAGGGATGTGCAGGTTAGGGTGCACTGGCCGTGCTAAATTACCCATAGTGCCCAGGAATGTGCAGGTTAGGGTGGATTGGCCATGCTAAATTACCCATAGTGCCCAGGGATGTGCAGGTTAGTGTGGATTGGCCATGCTAAATTACCCATAGTGCCCAGGGATGTGCAGGTTAGGGTGGATTGGCCATGCTAAATTACCCATAGTGCCCAGGAATGTGCAGGTTAGGGTGGATTGGCCATGCTAAATTACCCATAGTGCCCAGGGATGTGCAGGTTAGGGTGCACTGGCCGTGCTAAATTACCCATAGTGCCCAGGAATGTGCAGGTTAGGGTGGATTGGCCATGCTAAATTACCCATAGTGCCCAGGGATGTGCAGGTTAGTGTGGATTGGCCATGCTAAATTACCCATAGTGCCCAGGGATGTGCAGGTTAGGGTGGATTGGCCGTGCTAAATTACCCATAGTGCCCAGGAATGTGCAGGTTAGGGTGGATTGGCCATGCTAAATTACCCATAGTGCCCAGGGATGTGCAGGTTAGGGTGGATTGGCCATGCTAAATTACCCATAGTGCCCAGGGATGTGCAGGTTAGGGTGGAGTGGCCGTGCTAAATTACCCATAGTGCCCAGGAATGTGCAGGTTAGGGTGGATTGGCCATGCTAAATTACCCATAGTGCCCAGGGATGTGCAGGTTACAGTGAATTGGCCATGCTAGATTGTCCATAGTTATTACAGCATTAGTCAGAGAGGGGTGGGTTACTCTTCAGAAGGTCAATGTAGACTAGTTGGGTTGAAAGTTCTTTCTTATTTACCCTGTCTCTGCCTCTTGGAATTTTGTAGATCTCAATCATAAGCCTCTCAACTTTCTCCGCTCTAAGGAAAACCCAACGCCAGACTATTCAGTCTCTTTTCATAGCTGAATTGCTCCAAGCCAGGCAGTGTCCTGGTGAATCTCCTCTCCACCCTCTCCAATCACGTCCCTCCTATGACGGTGGTTTCCAGAAATGCACACATACTTATCCAGTCCCAGCATCATCTGCTTTTGTTCGCCAGTTTGTTGCCGTGACCAACGAAAGCAGGTCTCCCACATAGCTTCTTCACCACCTTTTGTAGCTGTCCTGCTGCCCTCAGGGTCCTGTGGAGATTAACACCAACATCCGACGGCTCCTCTGTAATTTGTAAGGTCCGATCACTCAAGATGTGCTCCCCTTGCCTTATTAGACTTCCCAGACATCTCGGGGTAAAATTCCATTTGTTCAGCCCATCTAACCTGCTCGGTCAAGTCTCTGACCATCCACTGGGTGAGAAGGTTCCTGCTCACCAACCTCCCCACCTGCCCTTGCCCCCACAGCCCAATCACTCTGACTGGAGTTTTCACGTTCCCATCAGGGCCTGAATTTTCCAATCCCTTTGGGCCCCTCATCATTTTCTGCTCTGAAGGAAACATCCCTGACCTATCAGGTCCTTCCTGATGGACAAACATTTGCCTCCATCTCGTCCGCGTTCTTCTGAGTAACTGGAACTGGAAGCAGTGCTCTGGTGTCAATCTGGATCCCCCGAGAGGGGCCTCTCAGTTCTGCGATCGATCAAGTAAACACTAGCAGCTCGGTCTTTTTCAACAATTGATTACGGTGCCGGGCATAAGTTATCCAGCAACGCAGGGGTTCAGGAAAAAGCTGATGCAATTAGCTTAAAACGCAGGCAACTTTTATAGGTCTGTTACCAAACAGAACAACCTTCATTTCAAAATTAATCCAATAAAATGAAATAAAATGACAAGTAGACATAAAATTAAGCCAATGATATTTCCTGGGAACTGACTCGTTTTGCACACCCCTACCTCTCGCCACAGTCTTCCAAGGCCAGTCTAGGATACTTTAATAATATCCTATCTGACCTCGTTAATTTATACAATGAACAGAGCATTGTGTGCTAATCTCTTTCAATTAGTTCAGGAATGTGGTTTTCAGCAGAGTTGGATGCCATTTTAAACAGAATTGTTAATTTGCTCCTAGAAGCCATTTTGTAATGTCCCTTGCACTAAGAAGCCATTTTGTAATGTCACTCGCACTAAGAAGCCATTTTGTAATGTTACTCACTCTAAGAAGCCATTTTGTAATGTCACTCGCACTAAGAAGCCACTTTGTAATGTCACTCGCACTAAGAAGCCATTTTGTAATGTTACTCACTCTAAGAAGCCATTTTGTTATGTTACTCGCACTAAGAAGCCATTTTGTAATGTCACATGCACTAAGAAGCCATTTTGTAATGTCACTCGCACTAAGAAGCCACTTTGTAATGTCACTCGCACTAAGAAGCCATTTTGTAATGTTACATGCACTAAGAAGCCATTTTGTAATGTTACTCACTCTAAGAAGCCATTTTGTAATGTCACTCGCACTAAGAAGCCACTTTGTAATGTCACTCGCACTAAGAAGCCATTTTGTAGTGAGTAAAAGCATGCATTAAATGGTTGCTCCTGACAACAGCCTAACCCCGGATTTTAGATCCTGACTGGCTGGGAGTTAGCCACTGATTTATACTGTTCCAGGATCACCTCCCAACTCTTAAAGCCTATGTCTCAGTTAATAAACAAAGGTCTCCTGTAAACTGTCACACCTATGCTCCCGTCCCCGGGGATCTGTAGACACACACCCGCATGTTACATCTCTGCTCCTCCGTACTCCTCACAACTCCCGCCCATTCGGCGTTTACTCCCCAGTTCACACACCCCCCCAACCAGGATTGCCAACGTAGGACTGAGGACCACTGGGCCCTCTGAGCCTGCAGCACCATTCAGTGAGACTGTGACTGATCCAACCACTCCACAGTGAACCCCACGTGACCAGTCCATCATGTCATCAGTACGCACCACCAATAGCAAGTCACTGGAAACAGCCTTCCACCCAGAAGCACACCCATCAACCACTAACCACTGCTCCTCGCCTCTCGGCACCTCCTGGATCCAGCTTACCACTCGGCCTGGGATCCCATGGGCCTTTGCTCTTCTGACAAATTGGCCAAGTCAGCCCTTGTCAGCCACAGGATATAGATTGTCTGGGACTCGGGATAATAACGTCCTTGCTCTTCTTCAAAATGGTGCCGTTGCGTTTCTCTTACGTCTGCAGACAAAGCCTTCAGTCGAATTCCTCGTCCAACAGAGAGCGTCTCCAACTGGGCGCTGGCTTGAAGTCATGATTTGGAGATGCCAGTGTTGGACTGGGGGTGGACAAAGTTAAAAATCACACAACACCGGGTTATAGGTTTATTTGGAAGCTCCGACAGCTAGTGTGCTTCCAATCAGACCTGTTGGAGTATAACCTGGTGTTGTGTGATTTTTAACTCACTCCAAGTCTTAGCTTTAGTTTGGGTGCTGAAACTCGGGTGGGATTTGAAGCCAGAGCCAAGCCAAGGCGCTAGCTACTGAGCCAGTTGGCCGGCTCTTACCGAGGACGGCTTGTTCCCGCTGAGTTTGTTTTTTTCCCGATGTGGGAAGTGCAGTATTTGTCGCCCCGTCCCTCAGATGAGGTGGTTTGTTGCACTGTTTCAGAAGGCAGTGGGTCTGGCCCCGCACTGCAGGCAAGGACAGCAGATCTCCTTCTCTGAAGGACTTCAAGTTGAATTGAATTGGATTGAAACTTGAAAGGGTCCAGGAAAGATTTACAAGGGGGTTGCCAAGGTTTGAGCTACAGGGAGAGGCTGAGGGGGTGACCTGGTTTATAAAATCATGAGGGGGCAGGGATAGGGGTAAATAGACAAGGTCTTTTCCCCCCTGGGGTGGGGGAACTAGAGGGGAGTAGGTTTAGGGTGAGAGGGGAAAGGGAGCTGAGGGGGTACCTTTCTCACCCAGAGGGTGGTGCGTGTGTGGAATGAGCTGCCAGAGGAAGTGGTGGGGGCTGGTACAATGACAGTGTTGAAAAGGTGGATGGGGACAGGGATAGGAAGGGATTGGAGGGGAATGGGCCGGGTGCTGGCAGGTGGGACTAGATTGGGTTGGGGTATCTGGGTCAGCACGGACGGGTTGGACCGAAGGGTCTGTTTCCCTGCTGTCCATCTCTCTGACTCTATGGATTGAATTGATTGTCCGGTGTAGCGGGGGCACAGTGAAAAGCTGTGTCGTGTGAGCAATCCAGGCAGATCACAGAGTTAAGTCGCGTCAATGAGGTCAACAGCGGTTAGAGTTTGTGAGTCCATTCGGTATTCCGACTCTGTGAATGTGACGAGCCTTGATGGTTACGATGGTCACCATGACCAGAGATTAGCTTTGCCTGCCCAGATTTCCCCAGCTGCGGGTATCCTGGGCACTGCCCCCCACCGCCTCCCTTTCCCACTTCCTCCCTGGGCGCCGCTCGTATTTCTGACTGACCTGCGTAGCGTGGCCAGTGCCGAGAGGAGTGACGACTCCCCGTTATCTGTGTTTGTGTTTCCAGGGCCCGAACACGGACCCACCTTCCAGGCACAGAAAGCCCAGCCGCGGAGCAGGAAGGGCCCCTCCAGTCCCCAGCAGCTGCTCATGGTGCCCAGGCAGAGCTCGGCTGGCATGGTCAGGAGGGGACAGTCCAGGGGCCTGCGCTACGAGGAGGGCGCCGAGGAGGGGGAGAAGGAGGAGGAGGAGGAGGAGGAGGAGGAGGAGGATGGCACGGCCAGGGCAGGGAGGCAGGAAGGCAGCTGCCCGGAGGCCGGCCTGCCCCTCCCGGCGACGGGGTCGGGGGCTGAGTCGGCCGGCCAGTGCCAGGACGCCCGCTCCCCGAGCCGGCAGCAGCAGACCAACCGCATCCTGCGCCGGCTGAGGCAGGAGAGGCTGGCCGGCGTGGTGCTGCCCGCCGCCCAGAAGGACGGGCAGGAGGGGGAGGAGGATGGAGCCCCGGGCCCCCCGGGCGCGGGCAGGGGCGCGGCGGCCGAGCCCCCCGGCGACTGGCTGCCCTTCCGGCTCAGGGTGCACCCGTGGGCCGTCCCCCAGAGACCCGCCGGCGGTGAGGGCGGGTGGCCCGTCCCCCGGTGGGCCCCGGCCAGGCCCGAAGCTGGCAGTGCCGCCTCCTCCCCGCGCCGCGCCCCTCCCCCTCCTCCCCCTGAGGCCTCCCAGGGCCCCAGAGCCAGCAGCAGCCCCCCACCCCTGCTGCCCCGGCTTGAACCCGGCCGCCTGGTCAGCCTGCTGGTGACTGCCGCCGGCTCGGCCGGCCCCGCCCGCCTCCAGCCCCTCTCGGCCAGCCCCACCTGGGCTCCCCGAGGCACCGGCCCGGCGCGCGGCCCACCCCTCTCCATGACCATCCTGGCCCTGTCCAGCCTGAGGAGCCAGGAGAGCAGCGAGGCCAGGAGGCCGGCCGGCTGGAGCACAGGGGACGCTGGCAAGGAGGCCCGGCCGGAGCCTGAGAAACCGCGGCCTGACCCAGAGACACTCCGCAAGCTGCAGGAGAGGTAAGGAGGAAGCCAGCGGGTGTGGGGGGAGGGGGAGGGGGGGGAGAGAGAGGGGGGGGGAGGGGGGGAGAGAGAGGGGGGGGGAGGGAGGGGAGAGAGAGAGGAGGGGGAGAGACGGGGGGGAGAGGGAGAGGGAGGAGAGAGAGAGGCGGGAGAAGGAGAGAGAGAGGAGGGGGGAGAGAGAGGGAGAGGGGGGAGAGAGAGAGGGGGGAGAGAGAGAGGGAGAGGGAGGAGGGGGGGAGAGAGTGGAGAGTAGGGAGGTGGAGAGAGGAGAGGAGAGAGGGGAGAGGGGGATAGGGAGAGAGGGAGAGAGGGCGGGGGGCGAGAGAGAGAGAGAGGGAGGGGAGGGGAGAGTGCGAGAGAGAGAAAGAGGGGGGGAGGGAGGGAGAGGGGAGAGGGGGAGTGTGGGGAGAGGGGGAGAGAGGGAGTGAGGGGAGGGGGAGAGAGGGGAGGGGGAGGGGGAGAGAGAGAGGGGGAGAGAGAGAGAGGGGGAGAGGGAGGGGGCGAGAGTGAGAGAAAGGGAGAGGGAGGAGGGAGAGGGGGGAGAGAGAGGGAGAGAGAGAGGGGGGAGAGAGAGGGGTGGAGAGAGAGAGGGGACGAGAACGAGAGAGAGAGAGGAGAGGGAGGGGGAGGAGAGAGAGAGAAACAGAGAGGACAGAGGGAGAGAGAAAAAGAGAGAGGCAGAGAGAGAAAAAGAGGCAGAGAGAGAGAATGGGAGGAGAAGGGAGAGAGAGAGAGACGGGAGAGAGAGAAAAGAGAGAGAGGGGGAAGGGGGAAAGAGAGACAGAGAGACAGGGGGGAGAGAGAGGGGAGGGGGAGGAAGAGAGGGGGAGAGAGAAAGACAAAGAGAGAGAAGGGGAGAGATGGGGGAGAGAGAGAGAGAGAGAGAGAGACGTATGCCATGTGTTAGGAGAAAGTGAGGACTGCAGATGCTGGAGATCAGAGGGAAAATGTGTTGCTGGAAAAGCGCAGCAGGTCAGGCAGCATCCAAGGAGCAGGAGAATCGACGTTTCGGGCATGAGCCCTTCTTGTGTGGAAATGCTTGAAATAGAGGGGAGGATATAGAGGGGCAAGAACGTAGTGGACAGGGTGTATAATTACAGGGTCGTTCTCATTGGGGGCTGAGGCAGTGGTAGCTTATAGGACAGGAAGGAGCAATAGTTCTGTCCGGGAAAGCTTTCTCTGTGTCCAGTCCGACTAAAAGCAGGAGACCCTGCTATATCGGCGTCCTGGGAATAAGGTGGGCCAGATGTCAGTGGGAGGACACACAGCACTCGATGTGTCCTCAGGTCAGGTCCGGGCAGACAAAGGAAAATAACCGAATAATCCAGAGGGAAAGGAATCAGCTGGGCAAAAGCCAACTTAAGAATTAATCTCAACCCAAATAAATTCGACTCAGAAGTCGGCAGGGGGTTGGACATTGACCTTCAAGGTGTTATTTGTGAGCACCGTTCCCTCCCCCCCACTCCTGCCCCAAAAGGGGAAGGGTAGGGTAAAACCAACCCAGAGCTCCCAAGGTGACAGCTCAGGGAGAAAGATTCACAAAAAAGCGAAGGCTGCAGATAGAGGACGTGCTGGAGAAACTCAGCAGGTGCGGAGAGAGACAGAGAAGCGGGATGAGCGGGTTTGTGTGCAGTGGCCCTCTGTCAGCTGGGGAAAGGGCGGTGTTCGCTGCTGACCATGTGGGGGTCAGGGGCAGGACACACAGCAGGCTCGACTATCCGAGCGAGATCGCGAGGTTCCCGACGCCGAGCGAAGCTACGTTATCCGGCATCGGATTGTCCGGAATGCGGGGAACCGAGAGAAAATACCCCCCAGCTCGGCCACGTCCTTCGGATAATCGAGATTGCCCTGCGTGCGGAGACAGTGCCAAAGGAAAGGGGGGGGGGAAGAAGGGTGGGGCAAAGAGAGGGATTGTTGCCAATGAGCTGAGCGGGGGGGGCACGAGCGAGACTGGCAGTTCAGGACAAGTTAGACAACGCAGGGATCGGGAGGGGCATCAAGCCTGGAGGAGGGAGTATGTTTGGAAAAGGGGCTCCCGGCAGAAGGACGCCCTTTGAAGAGGGGGCCGAACAGAGGGACTTTGCCCTCACGAGCGACGGGTACAGTAGAGAGCGCCCCCCCCCCTCCCTCCCCAAGTCTTTACTGACGGTGTCACCGCTCCGCCCCCAGCCTGCTTCGCGAGGACTCCGGGGAGGAGGAGGAGGATGAGGGTGACCTGTGCAGGATCTGCCTGATACCGGGCGGCACCCCCCTGAACCCGCTGCTCGAACCCTGCAAGTGTGTCGGCAGCCTGCAGTTCGTGCACCACGACTGCCTGAAGAAGTGGCTGCAAGCAAAGATTATTTCAGGTAGAGGGTCGCTGGGGTGGGGGAGGAGGAGGGGCGCGTGAGGAGGCTTGCGAGAATCCCACTCCGAGGCTCCTCCCTCGTACCTGCAATCACCAGGCCAATCCGACCCTTCATCTGCTCCCACCGGCAAACAAAAAGGTTTCCCGTGTTTCAGTCGAGGTGATTTTTGCCTCTCATTGTCTTCCCTCACCTCAGCGCAGAACAATCCAGCGCAGAACAGGCCCTTCGGCCCTCGATGTTGCGCCGACCTGTGAACTAATCTATGCCCATCCCCCAAAATCATCCCTGTGCTTATCTAAGGAGAGTTTAAATCTCCCTAACGTGGCTGAGTTGACTACGTTAGCAGGTAGGACATTCCACGCCCTTACCACTCTCTGAGTGAAGGACCTGCCTCTGATATCTATCTTAAATCTAACACCCCTCAGTTTGTAGTTCTGCCCCCTTGTACAAGCTGACATATCGTCCTGGGAAAAAGACTCTCACTGTCCACCCTCTCTAATCCTCTGACCATCTTGTACGTCTCTATCAAATCCCCCTTAGCCTTCGTCTCTCCAATGGGAACAGACCCAAGTCTCTCAGCCTTTCCTCAAAAGACCTTCCCTCCAGACCAGGCAACATCCTGGTAAATCTCCTCTGCACCTTTTCCCAACGCTTCCACATCCTTCCTGAAATATGGGAACCGGAACTGTACACAATATTCCAAGTGCGGCCGCACCAGCGTGTTGTGTAGTTGCAGCATGATATTGTGGCTCCGGAACTCAATCCCTCTCCCAATGAAACCTAACACACCGTGTGCCTTCTTAACAGCACTATCCACCTGGGTGGCAACTTTCAGGGATCTATGTACATGGACTCCAAGATCCCTCTGCACATCCACACTCCCAAGAATCTTTCCATTGACCCAGTACTCTGCCTTCCTGTTATTCTTCCCAAAGTGCATCACCTCACATTTAGCTGCATTGAACTCCATTTGCCACCTCTCAGCCCAATTCTGCAGTTTATCCAAGTCCCCCTGCAACCTGTAACATTCTTCCACACTGTCCACAACTCCACCGACTTTAGTGTCATCTGCAAACTTACTAACCCACACCCCTATGCCTGTGTCCACGTCATTTATAAAAATGACAAACAGCAGTGGTCCCAAAACAGATCCTTGTGGAACACCACTAGTAACCGGACTCCAGGCTGAGTATTTTCCATCAACCACCACTCGCTGCCTTCCTTCAGAGAGTCAGTTTCTAATCCAAACTGCTAACTCACCCTCAATCCCATGCCTCTGCATTTTCTCCAACAGCCTCCCATGTGGAACCTTATCAAAGGCTTTACTGAAGTCTATGTATACCACGTCAACTGCCCTACCCTCATCTACATGCTTGGTCACCTTCTCAAAAACCTCAATGAGGTTTGTGAGACACGGCCTGCCCTTGACAAAACCATGTTGACGATCTGAAATCAAATTGTCGCTTGCTAGATGATTATAAATCCTATCTCTAATATTCCTTTCCAAAACCTTTCCTACAACAGAAGTAAGGCTCACTGGTCTGTAATTACCTGGGTCATCTCTGCTGCCCTTCTTGAACACGGGCACAAGCTTTGCAATCCTCCACTCTGGTACTAAACCTGTAGACAATGACAACTCATATCAAAGCCAAAGGATCTGCTATCTCCTCCCTCGCTTCCCAGAGAATCCTTGGAAAAATCCCATCCGGCCCAGGAAACTTGTCTATTTTCACTCCTTCTAGAATTGATAACACCTGTTCGTAACTAACCTCGACCCTTTCTAGTCTAATATCTTGTACCTCATTTGTCTCCTCGACAATATTCTCCTTTTCCTGAGTGAAAACCGATGAGAAATATTCGTTTAGCCCCTCTCTGATCTCCACAGGGTCCACACTCAACTTCCCACTTCTGTCTTCCTGTATTCCTACCCTAATCATCCTTTTATTCCTCGTACGTGCACACCAACCCCCTGTCGCCCTGCACTCACTCCCCTCCAGCTCTTCAAGCTCCCCTCCAGTACCTTAGTTAGTTGCAGACTACCTTTCTCCCTCCTGAGGGGTGGGAGAAGCTCCCAGGCCTGTGACAGCTCTGTGCAGTGCAGGGCTGGGACTGGTGGCTCCTGTGAGTGTGCTATCCGTGCACTGCCCAGGGCAGGTTCGCGGCACACGGTCTTGCCGATGTTTCAGCCCTGTCTCCCCCAGTGGGTTTTGGCGGTGAGGGATGAACACTGCCTTCCAGAGAGACCAGCACCTCTCGGAGTCAGGAGGTTGTGAGCTTAACACTCCAGGGGCTCCAGCGCCTGTGACCCCAGACTGGCACTCTTCCCCCTCCCCCCCTTCCCCAAGGCCTGTATCATTCCCATCAGCTGTTAAAGCCTAACGTTTAGGCCTTTGACCAATGTTGATACGGTGGTCTCTGCTCGTAGCTGTTTGTGGAATCTTGCTGTGACACGTCGTCGGCCATCTTGATGTCGTGAAAGGCCCTGCCAAAGTTCGGCGTCTCCCCGGTAACCACCGCCTTCTCCCTGCTCCCCGTTCCCTGTCTTGTCGTGGCTGTACTCCTCCTGCTCCTTTCCCCTCCAGGATCTCCTGTCTTCCCGACATTTGTCTGACAGGGAGATAGTTTGCTTTCTTCCACCCTAACTTTGTTACTTTTGCTGAAGAAGCTTCTGTCTCCCCGGTTAAAACTAGCCCGACTCACTGAGCCGAATGCAAGACAAAATATGTTTGGCCAATCAGCCGGGGATCTGATCCTCCCGGGAATTTAGAACTGGGTTTCCTTGTCACACGTACTCACGGGCGATGAAAATGTCACCCCCGCCGACCCCCCCACCTCACGGTGCCACCGCAGCTACAACGTACCTGGGAGCGTGTCTGCCTCTGTTCCCTCAGTAGGCCTCGCCGTACTCGGACGAGTTGGCCGTGAGTTTTGTGAATGAGCGGGCCATCCCTCGTTGTCCACACAGGAGCCGACTTGGCAGCAGTCACCACCTGCGAGCTCTGCAAACACACCCTCAAGCTGGACTTCGACAACTTTGACGTGCACGAGTTTCACCGCAAGCGGGCGGCCTCCCAGGTACGGGGAGAGGGGAGAAGGTGTATTCCCACAGGGTGGGATAGGGCTGCGGGGGAGGTGGGGGGGGAGAGAGCAGGGAGCTTTACTGGGCTCTGACAAGAAGGACTCTTAACAATCTCCCCTTGATGGCTGGACTCCCCTCTCTGATCAACATCCTGGGAGTTACAAAGGACCAAAAACTCATCTGAGAAGAGAGAGTCTAACTACTGCCCCTTGACATTCAATGGCGTTACCATCACTGAATCCCCCTCCCCCCCACTATCAACATCCTGGGGGTTACCATTGAGAGAGAATCTATCCATCGCCCCCTTGACGTTCAATGGCGTTACCGTCACTGAATCCCCCTCCCCCGACTATCAACATCCTGGGGGTTCCCATTGACCAGTAACTGAACGTGAAGCAGCCCCGTATAATCCCAGCAGCTACAAGAGCAGGGTCAGAGGCTGGGAGTCCTGCAGCGGGTCACTCCTCTCTTGACCCTTCCCACCACCCCCCCCCCCCCCTCCCCCCAAAGACCCTGTCCCACCATTGACAAGGCACAAGTCAGGGAGGGGGATGGAAGTACTCCCCACTTACCCCTGGATGGAGGAGGGGCAGCTCCAACAACACTCGAGAAGCTCCCCACCGCCCAGGGACAATGCAGCCCCCTCCCCACACCCCGCTCGATTGGCCCCACTCCCACAAACCCCCCGCTCCCTCCCTCCACCCCACCCCCTGACGCTCAGTCACAGCAGTGTGTACCGTCTACAAGACCCACTGCAGAACCTCACCGAGGGGCTCCTCAGACAGCACCTTCCCAAAACCCCCCCACACACATCCCTCTACCATCTAGAAGGACGAGGAGGGGGGGGAAGCAGATACACGGGGAACACCAACCCGCTGCAAGCTCCCCTCCGACTGGGAAATATCTGGGCTGTTTGTTCACTGTCACTGGGTCAGAATCCTGGGGTTCCCCTCCATGAGGGGCACCGTGGGTCCACCCCACAGCAGGCGGACTGCAGCAGTTGAAGAGGGCAACTAGGGACAGGGCAATGACAACTGGGCCCAGCCAGGGACACCCACACCCAATGACAGAAAGAAAAAGGGGATGCGTGCGGGACTGACAGGGGCTGGTGAGGGGAGAGGCTCCGGTTCCATGTACAGTATAGTTTCGAAGGGAGGATACCCAGAGAATTGATGGCCAGTGTCAGTGTGATGCCACCTGTAGCAATGCCACTTCCCAGGCTCCTCACAGCTGGAGACATGGCAGACTACAGCGAGGGAAAGGCAGCAGTGACAACAGCCCGAGGAACGACAGGAGCTGATGACATGTGTCGGGGGTTGGGAGCAGGGATGGCCGGGAAGAACTTTGTGGAATAAACTGTCACCACACAGGGCAATCCCATGAGGGGCGGGTGCGGACAGTAGGATCAGTCCCTGCACTGATTTCCCATCGCCCATGTCTCCCCTGTTCTGTCCCCTTCCCTTCCCGGCTGCAGGTCGAGGAGCAGATGACCAGCTCCAGTCTGTACATGGCAGTCCTGCTCCACCTCTACGAGCAGCGATTCACTGAGCTGATCAGGTTACTGGGCGGGAGCGCTACAACCTACCAGGTAAACGGGCAATACTTACCCACACATGGGTCCCTGTGGGTAATACTCACACTGGGTAAGGGGACAATTGTTACCCACACATGGGTCCCTGTGGGTAATACATACACTGGGTAAACGGGCAATACTTACCCACACATGGGTCCCTGTGGGTAATACTCACACTGGGTAAACGGGCAATACTTACCCACACATGGGTCCCTGTGGGTAATACTCACACTGGGTAAACGGGCAATACTTACCCACACATGGGTCCCTGTGGGTAATACTCACACTGAGTAAACGGGCAATACTTACCCACACATGGGTCCCTGTGGGTAATACTCACACTGGGTAAACGGGCAATACTTACCCACACATGGGTCCCTGTGGGTAATACTCACACTGAGTAAACGGGCAATACTTACCCACACATGGGTCTCTGTGGGTAATACTCACACTGGGTAAACGGGCAATACTTACCCACACAGGGGGCCCTGTGGGTAATACTCACACTGGGTAAACGGGCAATACTTACCCACACATGGGTCTCTGTGGGTAATACTCACACTGGGTAAACGGGCAATACTTACCCACACATGGGTCCCTGTGGGTAATACTCACACTGGGTAAACGGGCAATACTTACCCACACATGGGTCCCTGTGGGTAATACTCACACTGGGTAATGGGCAATACTTACCCACACATGGGTCCCTGGGGGTAATACTCACACTGGGTAAACGGGCAATATTTACACACCCATGGGTCCCCGTGGGTAATACTCACACTGGGTAAGGGGACAATTATTACCCACACATGGGTCCCCGTGGGTAATACTCACACTGGGTTAGGGGACAATTGTTACCCACACATGGGTCCCTGTGGGTAATACTCACACTGGGTAAGGGGACAATTGTTACCCACACATGGGTCCCCGTGGGTAATACTCACACTGGGTAAGGGGACAATTGTTACCCACACATGGGTCCCCATGGGTAATACTCACACTGGGTAAGGGGACAATTGTTACCCACACATGGGTCCCTGTGGGTAATACTCACACTGGGTAAGGGGACAATTGTTACCCACACATGGGCCCCCGTGGGTAATACTCACACTGGGTAAACGGGCAATATTTACACACCCATGGGTCCCCGTGGGTAATACTCACACTGGGTAAGGGGACAATTATTACCCACACATGGGTCCCCGTGGGTAATACTCACACTGGGTTAGGGGACAATTGTTACCCACACATGGATCCCTGTGGGTAATACTCACACTGGGTAAGGGGATAATTGTTACCCACACATGGGTCCCTGTGGGTAATACTCACACTAGGTAAGGGGACAATTGTTACCCACGCATGGGTCCCTGTGGGTAATACTCACACTGGGTAAGGGGACAACTGTTACCCACACATGGGTCCCCGTGGGTAATACTCACACTGGGTAAGGGGACAATTGTTACCCACACATGGGTCCCCGTGGGTAATACTCACACTGGGTAAGGGGACAATTGTTACCCACACATGGGTCCCTGTGGGTAATACTCACACTGGGTAAGGGGACAATTGTTACCCACACATGGGCCCCCGTGGGTAATACTCACACTAGGTAAGGGGACAATTGTTACCCACGCATGGGTCCCCGTGGGTAATACTCACACTGGGTAAGGGGACAATTGTTACCCACGCATGGGTCCCTGTGGGTAATACTTACACTGGGTAAACGGGCAATACTTACCCACACATGGGTCTCTGTGGGTAATACTTACACTGGGTAAACGGGCAATACTTACCCACACATGGGTCCCTGTGGGTAATACTCACACTGGGTAAACGGGCAATACTTACCCACACATGGGTCCCTGTGGGTAATACTCACACTGGGTAAACGGGCAATACTTACCCACACATGGATCCCTGTGGGTAATACTCACACTAGGTAAACGGGCAATACTTACCCACACATGGGTCCCTGTGGGTAATACACTGAGTAAACGGGCAATACTTACCCACACATGGGTCTCTGTGGGTAATACTCACACTGGGTAAGGGGACAATTGTTACCCAACATGGGTCCCCGTGGGTAATACTCACACTGGGTTAGGGGACAATTGTTACCCACACATGGGTCCCTGTGGGTAATACTCACACTGGGTAAGGGGACAATTGTTACCCACACATGGGCCCCCGTGGGTAATACTCACACTGGGTAAGGGGACAATTGTTACCCACACATGGGTCCCTGTGGGTAATACTCACACTGGGTAAGGGGACAATTGTTACCCACACATGGGTCCCCGTGGGTAATACTCACACTGGGTAAGGGGACAATTGTTACCCACACATGGGTCCCCGTGGGTAATACTCACACTGGGTAAGGGGACAATTGTTACCCACACATGGGTCCCTGTGGGTAATACTCACACTGAGTAAACGGGCAATACTTACCCACACATGGGTCCCTGGGGGTAATACTCACACTGGGTAAACGGGCAATACTTACCCACACATGGGTCCCTGTGGGTAATACTCACACTGGGTAAACGGGCAATACTTACCCACACATGGGTCCCTGGGGGTAATACTCACACTGGGTAAACGGGCAATACTTACCCACACATGGATCCCTGTGGGTAATACTCACACTGGGTAAGGGGACAATTGTTACCCACACATGGGTCCCCGTGGGTAATACTCACACTGGGTAAGGGGATAATTGTTACCCACACATGGGTCCCCGTGGGTAATACTCACACTGGGTAAGGGGAGAATTGTTACCCACACATGGGTCTCTGTGGGTAATACTCACACTGGGTAAGGGGACAATTGTTACCCACACATGGGTCCCCGTGGGTAATACTCACACTGGGTAAGGGGAGAATTGTTACCCACACATGGGTCCCCGTGGGTAATACTCACACTGGGTAAGGGGACAATTGTTACCCACACATGGGTCCCCGTGGGTAATACTCACACTGGGTAAGGGGACAATTGTTACCCACACATGGGTCCCCGTGGGTAATACTCACACTGGGTAAGGGGACAATTGTTACCCACACATGGGGGGTTCAGGGAGAGGGAATCACACCCACCCCCCCAGGGCAGTCAGTGTCCCATCTGCCTGATTCTGTCAGTGTGTTGTGTGTAAATACTGATCCCACCGGGCTTGTGCTGACTCTAACATTCCGTTCTTTCTCCTAGTTTCCCACAGCTGAGGCACCGGCCGGAGTGGATGGCCCTGATTTCCCAAGTAGGTGTGACTCCCTCCGGGCGGGGCAGACGGGCCTGCAGAGTTGTGCCTCTGTGTGTGTTTGGTTTCTTCCCTGCCTCTACCTGCCTGCCCACACATGGGTCAGCCCCACTCCCTGGCATGGCTGCCCCTCCTGGGCTGCCGTCAACCTCCAAGTCCACACGGTGGGGGTGCACACATCCAGCAACCACTTGTGTTCACGCACCTTCCCGGGAGGATCATTCCACAGATATCACACACCCCATTCCAAGGAAATTATAGAACAGGCACCACGGAGCATTCCACCCCGAACACCCCCTCGATTAGATTCCAGTCTGTAACTCCCTCCCGGGTATCTGTTATTCTGTATATAAACCACCCCGAACCCCTCGATTAGATTCCAGTCTGTAACTCCCTCCCGGGTATCTGTTATTCTGTATATTAACCACCCCGAACCATTCGAACAGATTCCAGTCTGTAACTCCCTCCCGGGTATCTGTTATTCTGTATATAAACCACCCCAAACACCTCGATTAGATTCCAGTCTGTAACTCCCTCCCGGGGTATCTGTTATTCTGTATATAAACCACCCCGAATCCCTCGATTAGATTCCAGTCTGTAACTCCCTCCTGGGGTATCTGTTATTCTGTATAAAAACCACCCCGAACCCCTCGATTAGATTCCAGTCTGTAACTCCCTCCCGGGTATCTGTTATTCTGTATATAAACCACCCCGAACCCGTCGATTAGATTCCAGTCTGTAACTCCCTCCCGGGTATCTGTTATTCTGTATATAAACCACCCCGAACGCCTCGATTCGATTCCAGTCTGTAACTCCCTCCCGGGTGTCTGTTATTCTGTATATAAACCACCCCGAACCCCTCGATTAGATTCCAGTCTGTAACTCCCTCCCGGGTATCTGTTATTCTGTATATAAACCACCCCGAGCCCCTCGATTAGATTCCAGTCTGTAACTCCCTCCCGGGGTATCTGTTATTCTGTCTACTAACCACCCCGAACCCTTCGGTTAGATTCCAGTCTGTAACTCCCTCCCGGGTATCTGTTATTCTGTATATAAACCACCCCGAACCCCTCGATTAGATTCCAGTCTGTAACTCCCTCCCGGGTATCTGTTATTCTGTATATAAACCACCCCGAGCCCCTCGATTAGATTCCAGTCTGTAACTCCCTCCCGGGTATCTGTTATTCTGTATATAAACCACCCCGAACGCCTCGATTCGATTCCAGTCTGTAACTCCCTCCGGGTGTCTGTTATTCTGTATATAAACCACCCCGAACCCCTCGATTAGATTCCAGTCTGTAACTCCCTCCCGGGTATCTGTTATTCTGTATATAAACCACCCCGAACCCCTCGATTAGATTCCAGTCTGTAACTCCCTCCCGGGTGTCTGTTATTCTGTATATAAACCACCCCGAACCCCTCGATTAGATTCCAGTCTGTAACTCCCTCCCAGGTATCTGTTATTCTGTATATAAACCACCCCGAACCCCTCGATTAGATTCCAGTCTGTAACTCCCTCCCGGGTATCTGTTATTCTGTATTTTGGTGAGGGGACAGTGTAGAGGGAGCTTTACTCTGTATCTAACCCCGTGCTGTCCCTGTCCCTGGGATGGTGGGGGACAGTGTAGAGGGAGCTTTCCCCTGTAGGCCAGCTGTGTTGTATGGAGTGATGAGGAGAAGGTTTCCATGGTGTTTGGGGCCTGCTGTGTGTAGTACCTTGTGAGGCCACAGCTGACAGCCTTCCATCGGCCTTGCTTCCCAGAAAGAGCCCCTTTCTCTCTGTGTAGTGTAAGGTAGCAGGGCCTGGCCTGGCCTGGCCTGGTGGCTTCTCTGAGCTGTCCCCCTGCGGCGAGGGGGCAGCATGATGAATGTGACTGAGCTGGCTGACCGCGGACAGCGGGTTTAGCTGGGCTGGAAGTGGCTCACAGCTAACACTGCAGCCCCTCTCCCTCCCTTCCAGCACTCTCCCCCCCACCCCCTCAAGTCGAACACCGTCGTTTCACACTGCTGCTGTCCCTCTCCGTGAATTAGCTGTTCACATTGTTGACCCACTTTCACATTCCCATTCCCTCCTGTCTCCCAGCACCTTCCCGGGATTGTGTAACCTCTCCTGCCTTTTCTCCTTCGCTCCCCCCCACCCCACCACACCCCGCCTTTCCTCGTCTCCCGTGCTTGCTTCCCTCTCACAGCTCCTGCACTAGGCCTCAGGCCTGACAGGTTGACCCTGGACAGCAGGAGCACTTCCCTCTCACAACTCCTGCACTAGGCCTGAGGCCTGACAGGTTGACCTTGGACAGCAGGAGCACTTCCCTCTCACAACTCCTGCACTAGGCCTGAGGCCTGACAGGTTGACCCTGGACAGCAGGAGCACTTCCCTCTCACAACTCCTGCACTAGGCCTGAGGCCTGACAGGTTGACCCTGGACAGCAGGAGCACTTCCCTCTCACAACTCCTGCACTAGGCCTGAGGCCTGACAGGTTGATCCTGGACAGCAGGAGCACTTCCCTCTCACAGCTCCTGCACTAGGCCTCAGGCCTGACAGGTTGACCCTGGACAGCAGGAGCACTTCCGTCTCACAGCTCCTGCACTAGGCCTCAGGCCTGACAGGTTGATCCTGGACAGCAGGAGCACTTCCCTCTCACAGCTCCTGCACTAGGCCTCAGGCCTGACAGGTTGACCCTGGACAGCAGGAGCACTTCCCTCTCACAGCTCCTGCACTAGGCCTGAGGCCTGACAGGTTGACCCTGGACAGCAGGAGCACGGTCGGGCCCTGTGCTCCCTGAGGCCTGACCAGCAGGATGGTGGCTGACCTGCATTCCTCCCGTCCGCTTGTTAAACATGGGGATGAGGGTGTGACTGGCGAGCTCGCACTTACTGCCCAGAGGGCAGTTGGGAGTTGCTGTGGGTGTGGACTCACATGTAGGCCAGACCCGGGTAAGGAGGGCACTTTCCTTCCCTGAAGGACCTGAGAGAACGCGATGGGGTTTGTCCGACATCACTCGACTCTTAATTCCAGGTTTATTCGTTATTTATTGAATTCAAACTCCTCCCCCTTGCCAGGGCAGGATTAGAACCCGGGTCCCCAGGACATTATCTGGGTCTCTGGATTAACAGAGCAGCGACAAGACCACTAGGCAATCAACCCCCTCTCCCTCTCCCTGTAACCCTCGATTCCCCAACTGATCAAGAATCCATCTCAGCCTTAAATAAACACAAGGTTTCTGCCTCCCCATCTCTCAGCGGCAACGGGTTCCACAGAGACAGGAAATGGCGCCTCACCTCAGTCTTATGGGCAGCACTGTGGCCCACTGGTGAGCACTGCAGCCTCACAGCGCCAGGGACCCAGGCTCAATTCCAACCTCGGGCGACATTCTCACCCCCCGTGTCTACATGGGTTTCCTCCGGGTGCTCCGGTTTCCTCCCACAGTCCAAAGAAGTGCAGGTTAGGGTGGACTGGCCGTGCTAAATTACCCATAGTGCCCAGTGATGTGCAGGTTAGGGTGGATTGGCCGTGCTAAATTACCCATAGTGCCCAGGGATGTGCAGGTTAGGGTGGATTGGCCATGCTAAATTACCCATAGTACCCAGGGATGTGCACGTCAGGGTGGATTGGCCATGGTAAATTACCCATAGTGCCCAGGGATGTGCAGGTACGGGTGGATTGGCCATGCTAAATTACCCATAGTGCCCAGGAATGTGCAGGGTAGGGTGGATTGGCCGTGCTAAATTACCCATAGTGCCCAGGAATGTGCAGGGTAGGGTGGATTGGCCGTGCTAAATTACCCATAGTGCCCAGGAATGTGCAGGTCAGGGTGGATTGGCCATGGTAAATTACCCATAGTGCCCAGGAACGTGCACGTCAGGGTGGATTGGCCATGGTAAATTACCCATAGTGCCCAGGGATGTGCAGGTTCGGTGGATTGGCTGTGCTAAATTACCCATAGTGCCTAGGAATGTGCAGGGTAGGGTGCATTGACCGTGCTAAATTACCCATAGTGCCCAGTGATGTGCAGGTTAGGATGGATTGGCCATGCTAAATTACCCATAGAGCCCAGGGATGTGCAGGTTAGGGTGGATTGGCCGTGCTAAATTACCCATAGTGCCCAGGGATGTGCAGGTTCGGGTGGATTGGCTGTGCTAAATTACCCATAGTGCCCAGGGATGTGCAGGTTAGGGTGGATTGGCCGTGCTAAATTACCCACAGTGCCCAGGAATGTGCAGGGTAGGGTGCATTGACCGTGCTAAATTACCCATAGTGCCCAGGGATGTGCAGGTTAGGGTGGATTGGCCATGCTAAATTATCCATGGTGCCCAGGAAAGTGCAGGTTAGGGTGGTTTGGCCATGCTAAATTACCCATGGTGCCCAGGAATGTGCACGTCAGGGTGGATTGGCCATGGTAAATTACCCATAGTGCCCAGGGATGTGCACGTCAGGGTGGATTGGCCAAGGTAAATTACCCATAGTGCCCAGGGATGTGCAGGTACAGGTGGATTGGCCGTGCTAAATTACCTATAGTGCCCAGGAATGTGCAGGGTAGGGTGGATTGGCCGCGCTAAATTACCCATAGTGCCCAGGAATGTGCACGTCAGAGTGGATTGGCCATGGTAAATTACCCATAGTGCCCAGGAATGTACACGTCAGGGTGGATTGGCCATGGTAAATTACCCATAGTGCCCAGGGATGTGCAGGTTCGGTGGATTGGCCGTGCTAAATTACCCATAGTGCCTAGGAATGTGCAGGGTAGGGTGCATTGACCGTGCTAAATTACCCATAGTGCCCAGTGATGTGCAGGTTAGGGTGGATTGGCCGTGCTAAATTACCCATAGAGCCCAGGGATGTGCAGGTTAGGGTGGATTGGCCGTGCTAAATTACCCATAGAGCCCAGGGATGTGCAGGTTAGGGTGGATTGGCCATGCTAAATTACCCATGGTGCCCAGGAATGTGCTGGTTAGGGTGGATTGGCCGTGCTAAATTACCCATAGTGCCCAGCAATGTACAAGTTAGGGTGGATTGGAGGGTGAGGACAGTGGGAATTGTGCAGGTTCATGGTAATCAGCCAAACCAAGAACATGAGCCCCACTCTGCCCTCCCCGAAGCCTGGTTTGGAGCGAGGGGGGGCGTCCCGGGAGGGTGAGGTGGACAGTCAGGCGTCGAGATCTGCACTCTCCCGTTCCTGGGAATCCTCCCTCATCCAGCACCGCCTGGGGGAAACCAGCACATCTCCAGGCGGATGGTTTCGTCCCCCACCCACCTCACCGTCTCCTCTGTCGGATTGTGTGGCTAAGAGGGAGTGGTCATCGGGTTGACGTTGCGCCGTGCCGAGGTCTGAGCCGGGGTGGAGCGAGGGACGGGAATGGGGGAGACTCCCCTCCTGGTGCAGTAGCTCCCTTCCTCCATCCCCAACCCCTCCGATTCTGCTCCCACCTCCCGTTGACTGTCTGTACAATAACGAAGGACTGCCATGTTGTTTCTCCATCCCGCCCTGTCGGCTCTGCTTCTGCCTTTCAGATTCCGACTCTGAGGAAGAAGACGGCACCGACCTGCGGTCCCGAGGTGCCATTGTGCCCGATGGCATGCTGCTGACGTTTGAGCAGGGCGACACCTGAAGGTTCCAGCCCCGTTCCCCATTCCCCCTCATTCCCTTTCCCTGCCCGACCCCAAGAGCCACTCCCAACCCCTGCCCGTTATAATACCGTATGGACATTGTGCTATGCAAGCAACTTGTTTTCTTTGGATAAAATGCCTCACAGATTTTGTGGGAGCTTCCTCTCGTATACAGTGTTTCTGTTCTTGTCGCATACAGAAGGTTCATGTTTGTGTGTCTGCGTGGGTCAGTGCGGGTGTGAGAGAAGCTGCGCCTGGCGGGGTGTGAACATGAATGTCCGTGTGTCTGTCTTTGTACATGTCACCGTGTACATGTGTCTATCTGTGTACATGTCACCGTGTACATGTGCCTATCTGTGTACGTCTCTGTGTGTGTGTCTATCTGTGTACATGTCACCGTGTACATGTGTCTGTCTGTGTGCGTCACTGTGTGCGTGTGTCTGTGTACATGTCACCGTATACATGTGTCTATCTGTGTACGTCACTGTGTGTCTATCTGTGTACATGTCACCGTGTACATGTGCCTATCTGTGTATGTCTGTGTAAATGTGTCTGCCTGTCTACATGTCACCATGTACATGTGTCTGTCTTTGTACACCACTGTGTGCGTGTCTGTCTGTGTACATGTCACTGTGTACATGTGTCTATCTGTGGACGTCACTTTGTGCGTGTGTCTGTGTACATGTCACCGTGTGCATGTGTCTATCGTGTACGTCACTGTGTGCGTGTGTCTGTCTGTGTACATGTCACCGTGTGCATGTCTGTCTGTGTACATGTCACCGTGTACATGTGTCTGTCTGTGTACATGTCACCATGTACATGTGTCTATCTGTGTACATCACTGTGTGCGTGTGTCTGTGTACATGTCACTGTGTACATGTGTCTATCTGTGTACGTCACTGTGTGCGTGTGTCTGTCTGTGTACATCACTGTGTGCGTGTGTATGTGTACATGTCACCGTGTTCATGTGTATGTGTACATGTCACCGTGTACATGTGTCTGTATGTGTACATGTCACCGTGTACATGTGTCTGTGCACATGTCACCGTGTACATGTGTCTGTGTACGTCACTGTGTGTGTGTCTATCTGTGTACATGTCACCGTGTACATGTGTCTGTCTGTGTACATCACTGTGTACATGTGTCTATCTGTGTACGTCACCGTGTGCGTGTCTGTCTGTGTACATGTCACCGTGTGCATGTGTCTATCTGTGTACGTCACTGTGTGCGTGTGTCTGTGTACATGTCACCATGTACATGTGTCTATCTGTGTACGTCACTGTGTGCGTGTGTCTGTGTACATGTCACCGTGTGCATGTCTGTCTGCGTACATGTTACCGTGTACGTGTGTCTGTCTGTGTACGTCACTGTCTGCGTGTCTATCTGTGTACATGTCACCATGTACATGTGTCTATCTGTGTACGTCACTGTCTGCGTGTCTATCTGTGTACATGTCACCATGTACATGTGTCTATCTGTGTACATCACTGTGTGAGTGTGTCTGTCTGTGTATGTCACTGTGTGCGTGTGTCTGTGTACATGTCACCGTGTTCATGTGTATGTGTACATGTCACCGTGTACATGTGTCTGTGCACATGTCACCGTGTACATGTGTCTGTGTACGTCACTGTGTATGTGTGTCTATCTGTGTACATGTCACCGTGTACATGTGTCTGTCTGTGTACATCACTGTGTACATGTGTCTATCTGTGTACGTCACCGTGTGCGTGTCTGTCTGTGTACATGTCACCGTGTACATGTGTCTGTGTACGTCACCGTGTGCGTGTCTGTCTGTGTACATGTCACCGTGTGCATGTGTCTATCTGTGTACGTCACTGTGTGCGTGCATCTGTGTACATGTCACCATGTACATGTGTCTGCCTGTGTACGTCACTGTGTGCGTGTGTCTGTGTACATGTCACCATGTACATGTGTCTATCTGTGTACGTCACTGTGTGCGTGTGTCTGTGTACATGTCACCGTGTGCATGTCTGTCTGTGTACATGTTACCGTGTACATGTGTCTGTCTGTGTACGTCACTGTGTGCGTGTGTCTGTGTACATGTCACCGTGTGCATGTGTCTATCTGTGTACGTCACTGTGTGCGTGTGTCTGTGTACATGTCACCGTGTGCATGTGTCTATCTGTGTATGTCACTGTCTGCGTGTCTATCTGTGTACATGTCACCATGTACATGTGTCTATCTGTGTACATCACTGTGTGAGTGTGTCTGTCTGTGTATGTCACTGTGTGCGTGTGTCTGTGTACATGTCACCGTGTTCATGTGTATGTGTACATGTCACCGTGTTCATGTGTATGTGTACATGTCACCATGTACATGTGTCTGTATGTGTACATGTCACCGTGTACATGTGTCTGTGCACATGTCACCGTGTACATGTGTCTGTGTACGTCACTGTGTGTGTGTGTCTATCTGTGTACATGTCACCGTGTACATGTGTCTGTCTGTGTACATCACTGTGTACATGTGTCTATCTGTGTACGTCACCGTGTGCGTGTCTGTCTGTGTACATGTCACCGTGTACATGTGTCTGTGTCCATCACTGTGTGCGTGTGTCTGTGTACATGTCACCATGTACATGTGTCTATCTGTGTACGTCACTGTGTGCGTGTGTCTGTGTACATGTCACCGTGTGCATGTCTGTCTGTGTACATGTTACCGTGTACATGTGTCTGTCTGTGTACGTCACTGTGTGCGTGTGTCTGTGTACATGTCACCGTGTGCATGTGTCTATCTGTGTACGTCACTGTGTGCGTGTGTCTGTGTACATGTCACCGTGTGCATGTGTCTATCTGTGTATGTCACTGTCTGCGTGTCTATCTGTGTACATGTCACCATGTACATGTGTCTATCTGTGTACATCACTGTGTGAGTGTGTCTGTCTGTGTATGTCACTGTGTGCGTGTGTCTGTGTACATGTCACCGTGTTCATGTGTATGTGTACATGTCACCATGTACATGTGTCTGTATGTGTACATGTCACCGTGTACATGTGTCTGTGCACATGTCACCGTGTACATGTGTCTGTGTACGTCACTGTGTGTGTGTGTCTATCTGTGTACATGTCACCGTGTACATGTGTCTGTCTGTGTACATCACTGTGTACATGTGTCTATCTGTGTACGTCACCGTGTGCGTGTCTGTCTGTGTACATGTCACCGTGTACATGTGTCTGTGTCCATCACTGTGTGCGTGTGTCTGTGTACGTCACCGTGTGCGTGTCTGTCTGTGTACATGTCACCGTGTGCATGTGTCTATCTGTGTACGTCACTGTGTGCGTGCGTCTGTGTACATGTCACCATGTACATGTGTCTATCTGTGTACGTCACTGTGTGCGTGTGTCTGTGTACATGTCACCGTGTGCATGTCTGTCTGCGTACATGTTACCGTGTACGTGTGTCTGTCTGTGTACGTCACTGTCTGCGTGTCTATCTGTGTACATGTCACCATGTACATGTGTCTATCTGTGTACGTCACTGTCTGCGTGTCTATCTGTGTACATGTCATCATGTACATGTGTCTATCTGTGTACGTCACTGTCTGCGTGTCTATCTGTGTACATGTCATCATGTACATGTGTCTATCTGTGTACATCACTGTGTGAGTGTGTCTGTCTGTGTATGTCACTGTGTGCGTGTGTCTGTGTACATGTCACCGTGTTCATGTGTATGTGTACATGCCACCGTGTTCATGTGTATGTGTACATGTCACCGTGTTCATGTGTATGTGTACATGTCACCATGTACATGTGTCTGTATGTGTACATGTCACCGTGTACATGTGTCTGTGCACATGTCACCGTGTACATGTGTCTGTGTACGTCACTGTGTGTGTGTGTCTATCTGTGTACATGTGTCTGTCTGTGTACATCACTGTGTACATGTGTCTATCTGTGTACGTCACCGTGTGCGTGTCTGTCTGTGTACATGTCACCGTGTACATGTGTCTGTGTACGTCACCGTGTGCGTGTCTGTCTGTGTACATGTGACCGTGTGCATGTGTCTATCTGTGTACGTCACTGTGTGCGTGCGTCTGTGTACATGTCACCATGTACATGTGTCTGCCTGTGTACGTCACTGTGCGCGTGTGTCTGTGTACATGTCACCATGTACATGTGTCTATCTGTGTACGTCACTGTGTGCGTGTGTCTGTGTACATGTCACCGTGTGCATGTCTGTCTGTGTACATGTTACCGTGTACATGTGTCTGTCTGTGTACGTCACTGTGTGCGTGTCTGTGTACATGTCACCGTGTGCATGTGTCTATCTGTGTACGTCACTGTGTGCGTGTGTCTGTGTACATGTCACCGTGTGCATGTGTCTATCTGTGTATGTCACTGTCTGCGTGTCTATCTGTGTACATGTCACCATGTACATGTGTCTATCTGTGTACATCACTGTGTGAGTGTGTCTGTCTGTGTATGTCACTGTGTGCGTGTGTCTGTGTACATGTCACCGTGTTCATGTGTATGTGTACATGTCACCATGTACATGTGTCTGTATGTGTACATGTCACCGTGTACATGTGTCTGTGCACATGTCACCGTGTACATGTGTCTGTGTACGTCACTGTGTGTGTGTGTCTATCTGTGTACATGTCACCGTGTACATGTGTCTGTCTGTGTACATCACTGTGTACGTGTGTCTATCTGTGTACGTCACCGTGTGCGTGTCTGTCTGTGTACATGTCACCGTGTACGTGTCTGTGTACATCACTGTGTGCGTGTGTCTGTGTACGTCACCGTGTGCGTGTCTGTCTGTGTACATGTCACCGTGTGCATGTGTCTATCTGTGTACGTCACTGTGTGCGTGCGTCTGTGTACATGTCACCATGTACATGTGTCTGCCTGTGTACGTCACTGTGTGCGTGTGTCTGTGTACATGTCACCATGTACATGTGTCTATCTGTGTACGTCACTGTGTGCGTGTGTCTGTGTACATGTCACCGTGTGCATGTCTGTCTGTGTACATGTTACCGTGTACATGTGTCTGTCTGTGTACGTCACTGTGTGCGTGTGTCTGTGTACATGTCACCGTGTGCATGTGTCTATCTGTGTATGTCACTGTGTGCGTGTGTCTGTGTACATGTCACCGTGTGCGTGTCTGTCTGTGTACATGTCACCGTGTACATATGTCTGTGTACGTCACTGTGTGCGTTTGTCTGTGTACATGTCACCGTGTGCATGTGTCTATCTGTGTACGTCACTGTGTGCGTGTGTCTGTGTACATGTCACCATGTACACGTGTCTGTGTGCATGTGTCTGCATTTGCACGAGGGAGAATATCTCTGTGTGCATGTGTGTATGCACGTGCATGTGTGTTTGTACTTGCACCCGTGTGAGAGAGTCATGCCTGTGTGTTTGTGTGGGTGATTGTGTGTGTGTGTGGGGGGGGGGGGGGGGGTGGCGGGAGTGTGTATGCGTGCATATATGTGACAGTAAGTCTGTGCGGGTGCAAATGTGTGAATGAGTGCATCTGTGCGTGTGCACGTGTGTATTTATGTGGGTGCATGTGAGTGTGTATTTGTGTGTACACATGTGAGGGTGTCAAGATGGGTGTGTTTGTGTCTGTGAGAGTTTGTGTGTGTGTGTGTGTTTATCTTTGGATATGCACTTATATCGGGGGGTGTGTGTGTCTTTTTCTTCTGTTTTTTTATTGAAAAAGATTTTTATTTTTTACAAAATTATAAAATTACAAAACAAATCCACTTTACAGATCAAAAGAACAATCTTCCCACACTACAATTCAATCAATAATTCGACATAATAAGTTAAATTAGGTTGAATTGAGCTCAACTGACTTCACTGACACCACTCGGCGCCATCCCACTGAGGCTCCCTCCATCGGGAGCATCAGTAAACACAGCCGGAGTGATTTGGGTTTCTCCCCCCTCAGACCTGCCAAATCCAGTCTTTGTGAGTATATCGAGGCCCGAAGCAGTGTGGCTGACAGATCTGTGTCTGTGTGATTCACGTCTTCCCTAAAACAACCTCCGTTTTCTGGTGCCCCACAAATTCTGAGGGAACGTGCTCCATCACTAACCCTACCTTCCCCCTCCCGTCAGGCCCGGGGTGGGGAGGGGGTGCCCGAGACCCAGCTGAGTCTGGTCAGAGTGTTCCCCCTTCCCTCAGTATGTCAGAGTGTTGGAACAGCCTCTTCCCAAGCTCACCGAGAGAAGGCAGATTTCGGGAATCCCAAAAAAAGGAGGGAGACAGGGTCTGCCTTAACCTCAGTCCCAAGATCCCCTCCAACACCGACGCGGTGGTGCACCAAGCCCCACGAATCCTGTGGCACGTCCACAAGCAAGCTGTGAGAGGACCGAGGTCTGTTTTGCATTCAGGGCACTTTGGAGAGGTTCCTTTGTGAAATGTCGCCCACCATCCTGGGGCCAGGTGGGCCCTGGGGGGGAATCTTTAGTTGCACGGCCTGCATTTTATTCCCATGCTCCTGACGAGACCTCTGCTCCCAATTCCTGAATCCAGACTCTGTCAGACCTTTGCGGAGAAAGTGAGGACTGCAGATGCTGGAGATCAGAGCTGAAAAATGTGTTGCTGGAAAAGCGCAGCAGGTCAGGCAGCATCCAAGGAGCAGGAGAATCGACATTTCGGGCATAAGCTGGTTAGGAAGGCGGTGCTGAGTTCGAGGGATTTGACTGAGACAAGGTGGGGGGAGGGGAAATGAGGAAACTGGAGAAATCTGAGTTCATCCCTTGTGGTTGGAGGGTTCCTAGGCGCTCTTCCTCCAGCCGTCGTGTTGTTATGGTCTAGAGATGGAAGAGTCCAAGTTTCCTCATTTCCCCTCCCCCCACCTTGTCTCAGTCAAATCCCTCAAACTCAGCACCGCCTCCCTAACCTGCAATCTTCTTCCTGACCTCTCCGCCCCCACCCCCACTCCGGCCTATCACCCTCACCTTGACCTCCTTCCACCAATCGCATTTCCAACGCCCCTCCCCCAAGTCCCCCCTCCCTACCTTTTATCTCAGCCTGCTGGACACACTTTGCTCATTCCTGAAGAAGGGCTCATGCCCGAAATGTCGATTCTCCTGCTCGTCGGCCCTCTCCTTTCCGAGAGTCGAGGGATCTTTCGTTCTCTTAACTGGCGAGGGGCTTCCCTCGATGTTCCAGGTGCACCGTTGAAACAAACGGCGAGCTGTAACCATCCAAAGCGGCACTCCCCCACACCCCACCGAGAGGAAAAGCCCCACTCGCAAATGAGACAGGAAAAGACTCGTAAAACAAAGACTCGCACAACCAAAACAACAACTCTAATCGCTACTGCTAAGATAAACAAAAGGCAGTTTACTGGAGACCACAGGGGACCACTCACTAACACCTCTGTGGCTCCTCCCAGAGCCAGGCAAAGGAGAAATGTACGTCTCCTACGTGACAGAGATCAAAAGTGGGCATCCAACCCATCCCCACTTGTGAGCAATAAAAGACATGACCACCCCAAACCAAAAACAAAACAAAGGTGGGGGGGGGGGGGGGTGAGTAACAGGGACGAACAGAACTAACAAGGGAGAGAAGGGTACATAACGTCCCCACACATTACAGGAACAAGGCCAGGGCAGACAAAGTAAACAACAGAGTGAACCAACAAGACACTTGTCCATTGTGTTGGATCCAACCCAGGAACTCCTTCTCGACTAGAGCAAAGTTATACGCGGACCCTCCATGGCTCTGAAGGTGCTTGGCAGAGGTACGCACGTTCAAGCTTCCTCCTTACTCCAACCACAGGTTTCCCTCTTTCTCAGCACAGCCCCAGAGAAGTCCCTGGAAAGCAAAAAAAGGGCATGATTTTCCACCCCCTTGTACGTCAGGGCCTGTGGGTCTTTCCCCAACCCTCCGGAAGCTTCCGGGGAACCATTCGTTTTGTCTCCGTACCGTTGAGGATGTTGGATCTCCGACTCCGTGCTTTCGCAGCAGTCTTGGTCCGGGACCCCTCCATTGCCGATTCCATCTCCTCTCGGAGTTTGACCAACTCCGAGACCAAACTGTGCTGCTGAGGTAAGTTCAAAGGCAGGAGTCAGCGCCGGGCCAGGGGGGAGTGCAGTCCCCACGGCCCCTTCCCTTTAGTCATCTTCCCGGAACGTTAAAAGCGATATTTAAAGGTCTGGGGGGCTTTACAATGCTGATTTTTACGAAAATGGCTTTGTCAGGGGAGGGTGAAAGCCCGCACATTGCCTGGATTGTGGTGCGGAGCTCTGCAAGGCAGACCCGCTAGATCGCCACCATCTTGAATCCCTGTGTGAGTCTATATCAGTGTGAGTGCGAGAGGGTGTGTATGTGTGAGTGTGAGAGAGTGTGTGTGAGGGACTGTGTGTGTGTGTGTGTGTGTGTGTGTGTGAGAGAGAGAGAGTGTGTATGTGTGAGTGTGCGAGTGTGTGTGTGTGTGAGAGAGAGTGTGTATGTGTGAGTGTGAGAGAGTGTGTGTGAGGGACTGTGTGTGTGTGTGTGTGTGAGAGAGAGAGAGTGTGTATGTGTGAGTGTGAGAGAGTGTGTGTGTGTGAGAGAGAGTGTGTATGTGTGAGTGTGAGAGAGTGTGTGTGAGGGACTGTGTGTGTGTGTGTGTGTGTGTGTGAGAGAGAGAGTGTGTATGTGTGAGTGTGAGAGTGTGTGTGTGTGAGAGAGAGTGTGTATGTGTGAGTGTGAGAGTGTGTGTGAGGGACTGTGTGTGTGTGTGAGTGTGTGTGTGTGTGAGAGAGAGAGAGTGTGTGTATGTGTGAGTGTGAGAGAGTGTGTGTGAGGGACTGTGTGTGTGTGTGAGAGAGAGAGAGTGTGTATGTGTGTGAGAGAGTGTGTGAGAGAGAGAGAGTGTGTATGTGTGTGTGAGAGTGTGTGTGAGAGAGAGGGTGTGTGTGTGTGTGTGTGTGAGTGTGTGAGAGAGTGTGTGTGAGGGACTGTGTGTGTGAGAGAGAGTGTGTGTATGTGTGAGAGTGTGTATGAGGGAGTGTGTGTGTGAATGAGAGAGTGTGTGTGAGGGACTGTGTGTGTGAGAGAGTGAGAGAGAGTGTGTGTGAGTGAGAGAGTGTGTGTGTGAGAGAGTGAGAATGAGAGAGAGAGTGTGTGAGAGGGACTGTGTGTGTGTGAGAGAGTGTGAGTGAGAGAGAGAGTGTGTGTGTGAGGGACTGTGTGTGTGTGAGAGAGTGTGTGTGTGCGAGTGTGTGTGAGGGACTGTGTGTGAGAGATTGTGTGTGTGTGTGGGCATGTGAGTGAGAGAGAGTGTGTGTGGAGTGTGTGTTTGTGTGTGCGTGCATGCACGATTGACAGTGTGTCTATGGGTGTGCATACCTGCATGTCTGGTCGGCATGGTCGGGTAGGACTGAAGGTCTCTTTCCGTGCTGTACATCTCTATGACTCTATGAGTCGACGTGCGTCTGTGTCTGAGTCTCAGTAACTGCTGTGTGTGACTGAGCACACGGTGAGTGCATCCAAGTGTGTGTTTAAGTACACGTGTGTGCATGTGTACATGTGTGAGTGTGTGTGTGTCATTGCAACTCTGACAAGGAGAGTGTGCTGTTAATGAAGATGCACTAATCCACCAGCCATACCAAACGTGTGAATGTTTTATTTAATCACAAAAACCGTCAACTTGTTTCTCTTTAATACCATTAACTGGAACGAAAGACTCGCCAGGCTTTTCACTCAACTTAAAGAGAACATGTCTAATACAGGCAAACACAAACTTCAAACTAACAGAAAACTGGCTATCAACGACACTACAATGTGAATTAAACTCTCATCACCATTAATCTTCAACACAAGTTCATTCACACACAGGCTAAAGACACATAGAAGTCTGCAGAGCTATTAAGGTAGGGGAGGAAAAAAAACAAGAACATTCATTACCTCAGTTCAGAGGCTGTTGCTAGGTCATCCATCCTGGATTCCACAACAAAACTCCACCCTTACCTCTCTCTGTAAAATCATTGCTGGGTACTGTTTTCCAAAGTCACTTTATATTTAGTATAGACCAAAGTCTGCTTTTAAACTTTTCACTTTCCAGTTCCAAGTAATCACCATGATACATACTCTGCATGCCATAATACCCAAAAAAAAGTCCATTAACTATTTCTCATAATCCATAAATATCTAAGTCCCCAGTGGTGTATCTACACGTACGTGTGTATGTGTGTTTCAGGGCACCCCCACAGGAGTCCCTCAGGGTAGTGCCCTAGGCCCAACCATCTTCAGCTGCTTCATCAATGACCTTGCCTCCATCACAAGGTCAGAGGTGGGGGATGTTCACCATCAAATGCACAACACCACCCACGACCCTTCAGACCCTGAGGCGGTCCACGTTCAAATGCAACAGGACCTGGGTCACACAAGTTAGTTGTATCACACAAATGTGAAGCAATGACCATCTCCGAAGAGACAATCTAACCAACGCCCCTTGACATTTATACTGTTGAACAGCACGGAAACACACCTTTTGGTCAACTCATCTGCACCAAACAGACATCCCAATTTGACCTAGTCCCACCTGCCCAGCACTTGGCCCACATCCCTCCAATCCCTTCCTATCCCTGTCCCCATCCACCTCTTAAATGCTGTCATTGTACCAGCCCCCACCACTTCCTCTGGCAGCTCATTCCACACACACACCACCCTCTGGGTGAGAAAGTTGCCCCTTAGGTCTCTTTTATATCTTTCCCCTCTCACCCTAGAGCTAAGCCCTCTAGTTCTGGACTCCCCCACCCCAGGGAAGAGACTTTGTCTACTTACCCTATCCATGTCCCCGATGATGTTATAAACTTCTATAAGGTCACCCCTCAGCCTCCGACGCTCCAGGGAAAACAGCCCCAGCCTCTCCCTGTAGCTCAAACCCTCCCACATCCTTGTAAATCTTTCCTGAACCCTTTCAAGTTTCACAACATCTTTCCGATAGGAAGGAGACCAGAATTGCACGCGATATCCCAACAGTGGCCCTAACCAATGTCCTGTCCAGCTGCAACATGACCTCCCAACTCCTGTACTCAATACTCTGACCAATAAATGAAAGCATACCAAACACCTCCTTCACTATCCTATCTACCTGCGCCTCCACTTTCAAGGAGCTATGAACCTGCACTCCAGGGTCTCTTTGTTCAGCAACACTCCCCAGGACCTTACCGTTAAGTGTATACGTCCTGCTAAGATTTGCTTTCCCAAAATGCAGCCCCTCGCAATTCGATGACGGGGCCTACACAGTCCAGTGGGAGCCTGCCGTCCGCCTTTGCCAAGAACAGCCAAGCCCCCAACCGCCGTAACAAGATGGCGGCAGAGTGGGATTCCTGAGCCAAAGTTTGTCCGTTTCTTTTCTCCCTCTCTTCTCGTGTTCCTTTCCCTTTGTACTTCCCGTCCTCAGTCAGCATTAACAATGTTGATGGTAAATGGCAGCGTCAAACTCCAGGCCTCAGCGTGCACCCATGCTCCCGGATTCGGTACGGACCCATACTCTTTCCCCTTAGGAATCCGAGTGCCTTAGTACCTGAGATGGCGCGCTAACTGGCAACTTGTAAACTTTCTCACTGCACCCATGTGAGTAAATGTGACCATGAGCCGAATTCTGATGTTCCAATACCATCACCTCTCATGTCCCTAAACACCAACAGGTACAGGCCCCACACTACCCAAATATTCTTTCTCAAACCATCCTCTAGGAATGAATCAAATGCACCTCCTCTAATACAATTATGTTGGTTTAGATTAGACTTACAGTGTGGAAACAGGCCCTTCGGCCCAACAAGTCCACACCGACCCGCCGAAGCGCAACCCACCCATACCCCTACATTTACCCCTTACCTAACACTACGGGCAATTTAGCATGGCCAATTCACCTGACCCGCACATCTTCGGACTGTGGGAGGAAACCGGAGCACCCGGAGGGAACCCACGCAGACACGGGGAGAACGTGCAAACTCCACACAGTCAGTCGCCTGAGGCGGGGATTGAACCCGGGTCTCAGGCGCTGTGAGGCAGCAGTTTACAAACAGGAAGACCTGGGCCTTGACAATCAGAAACCGTTTTGGTTTAAGCTTTATTTTTCCGTCATTTTTTATTTGTGGGATGCGGGAGTCCACGACATTGGGTCTGCCTGGTTCAGGAACAACCACCTGACTGTCCGAACCCCATTTGCCAGCACCTGACCCCGCGCTCTTGGCATTGCAAAGTGCACGTCCAAATCCCCCTTTCGACGTGTGGAGGGTTTCCGTCTCTCCCACCCTTACAGGCAGTGAACCTGAGATTCCCCACCACCCTCTGGGTGGAAAGACGGTGTCTGAATCTCCTGCCCCCCTGACCTTAAATCTGTACACCCCATCACCATCCACCAGCCAAGGGGGAAAGTTTCTTCCTGACTACCTGATAACCTTATTCCCCCTCTCACACACCACCCCAATTACTGTACTCCCCGATAACGTTACACAGCCCCTAACCCCAGTAACCTACCACCCCAATAACCCTTCACCCCATCACCGCCCTGATAACTTTACACACCCCCTCTCCCGAAAACCTTTCACCCTCACCACCCGAATAACCTTTCACCCTATCACCGCCCCAATAACCCTTCACCCCATCACCCGAATAACCTTTCACCCTATCACCGCCCCAATAACCCTTCACCCCATCACCGCCTCAATAATCTTTCACCTCATTGTTGCCTCATAACCTTTCACCCCATCACCACCCTGATAACCTTTCACCCCATCATCCAAATAACCTTTCACCCCATCACCACCCTGATAACCTTTCACCCCATTGTTGCCCCAATAACCTTTCACCCCATCATCCAAATAACCTTTCACCCCATCACCACCCTGATAACCTTTCACCCCATTGTTGCCCCAATAACCTTTCACCCCATCATCCAAATAACCTTTCACCCCATCACCACCCTGATAACCTTTCACCCCATTGTTGCCCCAATAACCTTTCACCCCATTACCACCTTGATAAACTTTCACCCCATTGTTTCCCTGATAACCTTTAACCCCTCTGCCACCCCAATAACCATACACCCCATCACCGACCTGATGACCTTTGACCTCCCCACATTTCACCCTAACAGACCCGATAACCTTTGAACTCCCACGACCTTTCACCCCTTTGCTTAGCCAGGACTTGATGAAGGGTGCACCCGGGGGGAGGGTAGGTTGCGAGAATCGGCCAATGGTAGGCGCTCCCCGTTAACGGACAGACACAATATCCAATAGGGGTCCGGATAGCAGCACCTCTTGATTGATAGACAGCGACGTCCACCAATCGGGTGCGGGCGGGCTGTAACGAACGGCGATGCTGTCCAATCAGACGACGCGACAGTCCGTGCCTCGGGCGGAGCGGTGGCCAATGGTCGTCGACGGGAGGTGGTGCCATCCAATGGGCACGAGAGCCTGGGGCGCGAATGTTGACGTAGGGTGACGCATCCAATAGATAAGGGCGTTCCCGTTAGGGGCGGAGTTCCGAATTGACGGACGGGTTAATCATCCAATGGGACGCCGGGGGCAGGACCTCGCCGCCGATCAGCGAGCCGTTAGTCCAATGGGGCGACGGAACGACGGTCGCGTGTCTGACTGATGGGCGGTTAGCCCAATGGGATGAGGAGGGCGGGACTCCACCGACGATCGGTGAAGCAATCGCCCAATAGGGTGGCGGGGGCGGGCCCTGACTGTAACCGACGGCCGTTTAGCTCAATGAGGTGACGGTCAGTGGGAGCCGATGGTGGCAGGTGTGCAATGAGCGCGATAGGACACAGGGAGGCGGGACCTGACCGTGACCGTCGGACCAATGGGGTGTGGGGAGGCGGGACCTGAACTGCGACCGACGGCCCTTTCGCCCAATGGGGTGACGAGGAGCGGCGGCGACCGTCGGTCCTGTGGCCCAATGCGGCCTGAGGGTGGAGGGGGCTCCCATTGTGACGAAAAATGGCGCGCGGGAAGGGGCGGGACGCGGCTGTGACCGACGGCCCCCTCGCCCAATGGGGTGACGGGGAGCGACGCCGACATCGCAGTGATGTCGTTGGCCCTCTCGCCCGATGGGGCGCTGCTGGAAGGGGGCGGGGCTTCCCCGACCGTGACCAGTGTTGGCCCAATAGGAGGTGAGGAGGCGTGAGCCGCCCCGCCCCCTTCATTGTGACCGACGTGGAAGGGGCGGGGAATCCTACCGTGACCGACGGCCGGTGTTGACCCAATAGGAGGTGAGGAGGCGTGAGCCGCCCCGCCCCCTTGATTGTGTCCGACGGGGGAAGGGGGCGGGGAATCCTCCCGTGACCGACGGTCGGTGTTGGCCCAATAGGATGTGAGGAGGCGTGAGCCGCCCCGCCCCGCCCCGCCCCGCCCCCTCCCTCCCTCATTGTGACCAACAGGGGAAGGGGGCGGGGAACCCGATTGTGACCGACGGCCGTTTGGACCAATAGGGGGAGGGCGGCGGGTCAGGATCCTCATCCTTCCCCCACTCAACGGCCCAATGGGGCGACGGCCCCCAGGGCGGGACTCGCCTACCCAATGGGGGACGGGCGTGCGCGGCGGAAGTCCCGCCCTCCCTTCCTCCTCCTCCTCCACCCTCTCTCCCTCTCGGTGGCCGCCATTTTGTGTGTCGTCCCGAGTCCGCGGCCGGAGCGCGCGCCTTTCCGTTTATTATTATTATTATTTATTTATATATAACCCTCCTTCCTCCCCTTTACCCCCCCCCTTTAAAATAACATACAACAGCTCAGAGCCGGGGGGAGGGGGGCGGGAAACTGATACATATCTGTGTAACCTTCCCCTTTCTCTCTCTTTAAAAAAAACAAAGTTACTATCTCTCCCTCCCTCCCTCTATCACCTTCCCCCTCTCCCCCCCCCGGGTGGTGTGTTGTTATTATATTTTTATTTAATATCCCTCCCTCCCTCTCTCTCTCTTTGTCTTCCCCCCGTCGCCATTTTGTCTCTCTCTCTCCCTCACTCCCTCTATCACCTTCCCTCTCTCTCTCTCTCTCTCTCTCTCTCCCGGGTGGTGTGTTATTATTATTATTGTTATATTTTTATTTAATATCCCCCTCTCTCTCTCTCTCTCTCTCTCTCCCTCACTCCCTCTATCACCTTCCCTCCCTCCTTCTCTCTCTGTATCACCTTTCTCCCCCTCCCTCTCTCTCTCTCTCTTGTCCACGGTGCCCTGACCTGCTCGGTTATTACCCCCCTCTCTCTCTCTCTCTCCCCCTCTCTCTCTCTCTCCCCCTCTCTCTCTCTCTCCCTCACTCCCTCTCTCTCTCCCTCACTCCCTCTCTCTCTCCCTCACTCCCTCTCTCTCTCCCTCACTCCCTCTCTCTCTCTCCCTCACTCCCTCTCTCTCTCTCCCTCACTCCCTCTCTCTTCTTCCCCCTCTCTCTCCTTCCCCCTCTCTCTCCTTCCCTCTCTCTCTCTCTATCACCTTCCCCCTCTCCCTCTCTGTGTCCGGGGTGCCCTGAGCTGCTCGGTTATTACCCCCCTCTCCCTCTCCCTCTCCTCCCTCTCTCTCCCGCCGCCGCTGCTTTTTGTTATTTAATATAGAGTTGTTTTTCCCTCTCTCCTCCTTTTCACTCTCTCTCTCTCTCTCTCTCGGTTTTTTTACTCTCTCTTTTGCTTTTTTCCCCCCCTCCCTCTCTCTTTATTTTTTCTCTTTCTATTTAATTTTTTTCTCTCTTTAATTCTCTCTCTCTATTTAATTTTTCTCCTTTTTCTATTTAATTTTCCCCCTCTCTCTCCCTCTCATTTCTTCCTCACTCTTTGTTTTTCCCTCTCTTTTATCTCTCTCTCATTTTTTCTCACTCTGTCTTTGTTTTTTCCCTCTCTCTCTCTCTCTGCCCTGACATCTCTTCCTTCCCCCGCTCGCGCGCTCTTTTATATCTATCTCTCTCTCTTTTCCCTTCATTACAAACCCCCCCTTCATTTCTGTTTCAATTCCTCTCCTCTTTTTCGCTCTCTTTCTGTCTCTCTGCCCTGACATCTTCTCCTTTTTCCTTCCACACACACACTCACTCACTCTCTCTTCTTACCTCCCTTCCCTCCATTACAATCCCCCTTCCTTTCTGTTTGATTCCTTCCTTTCTCTGTGCCCTGACACCTTCCCCACCCCAAAACACTCTCTCTCTATAACTCTCTTCTCCCTCCATTACACCACCCTTTCTATCACATTTCCTCTCTCTCTCTCTCTCTCTCTCTCTGTGCCTTGACATCATCCTCCCCACCCCCCACTCAAGCTTTATATCTCTCTCTCTTCCCCCACCCTCCTTTCTATTAGGTTCCTGTCTCTCTCTGCCCTGACATCTTTTCCTTCCCCACACACACACGCTCATTATATTTCTCCTTCCTTCCTTCCCCACACGCTCCTCACTTGTTTATTGATCTCCCTCCCCCCCCCAGTTCACCCCCTCCTTTATTTCTCTCTCTCTCTGCCCTGACGTCTTCTCCTTTCTCTCTTTCCTTCCCCTCCCTCCCCCTTGCACTTTTTCTAGCATCCAAAGTAGGTCCCTCCGAACCCCGTCAGGCACCCCTCCTTTTTTTTTGAATATCCAAAGTAGGCCCCACAATCCTTTCCCTCCAAAGCCCACTAGGATCGCCACCGCCCCCCCCCCCCATTTCATCACCCACCTTTTTGTTGCATTTTAGAGTCCATTTCCCTTTTTTTTTGATCATCTTCTTTGAATAATTCCTTTCCCCCCCCCCCCACACACGCAAAAAATAAGACCCCAACAAGCGAGAGAGGGGAAGGGGGCATAAAAAACCAGCCCTCCCTCTTCTATCATCACCTCCACTTCTCCCCTTCTCTTGTGCCCCCTTACTCTATCTCTTTTTTTTTCCCCCCCCTCCCAATCCCCTCTCTGGGTTTTGTCCTCTCGGTGAGTACAACGTTATTGAAAGAAACGGCAATAAGAGAGGGGTGGGTCGTTTTGATGGGTGGGTTGGGGTGGTGGTGGGGGGGGGAAGAGACAGGTTGTGTTAGTGGGGTTTTTTAAAAAAACAAAATTACGAAGCAATCTGATTGTCTATTTTTTTTTCCCCCCCCCATTTTTTGGGGAGGGAAGGGTCTGAGAGATCGTGGGTGGGGTGGGCAAGGAGATCTAGGGCCTGGGTCATTTTTTTCTCTCTGTTTGAGACGGTGAATAAATATATATAAACGACATGGTTAGGCACCTAATTAAGGAGCTGCTCGTAAAGAGCTTTAAATCTGCAAATGCTAAATCGTAATCTACAATAGGTAAAGTCTAGTCGCTGTTAAACCTGCCTCAATTCTAACTAAATCTCTGTTCTTTTTCTTTAAAAAAAACCTCCACGTGTGCAGTTCGATTCTTTAACAAAGCCACCTTTTTAACGCCAGGTCTGTTTTAATGTAAATTCTCATTTTTCCTAATCCTAAACGCGCTCGTTTGTTCCCCCCCCCCAAATTCAAATTATACTCTGCAGAAAATAATCCCAGTGCTTAATCTGATTATCGGTGTGCTGGTTATTGCATCTAAACTTTTATTCTTTTTTTTAAACAGTGATACAAATTCTATCTAAGCTGCAGATGTGAGTGTAATTGAATGTTTTGTTGAAATTGACCATCCTTTTGTTGTTAACTAAAGTGAGCGTTTATTAGTTTTAGATTTTAGTTTATGAAAAATTAGCGCAATAATCTGGTGGTGAATATTTGCTAAATCAAACTCCCAAAAATCTCTCCTTCCCTAATTACAGCCAAGCAATTGACATTTCGCTTTATGGATGCCTAACTAAGTAAAACATTTAGTGAATCCTTGTTGTTAAACCGAAAGCAGCTCTCTTTTTGTGTAAGTTGTGCAGTTTATAATATAACTACTACACCAACGTGAATAGTCCTTCAGTATACAGTAAATCCTTGCTCAAAGCTGAAATTTCCTTGGTAGAATATAATTGACAAAATAAACGCGAAAGATCTGATTGCTTAAATAGTTATGTTTTCTCTGTGTGTTTGACCAAATCGCCTGAATTGAAACTAAAAGTTTATTCTGCCACTTTGTTTTCAACAAAGGTTGCTAAATACCTTTTCGCTGATGCTAGTATTAGGTTCTTGTTTGATTTCTGGACAATCTGATTATTTTTCTTTTAAGTTAGTTAATATTTAATTGTGGGCATTCTGTCTGAATAGATCTAATTGTAATGTAATTACAATTTTTAATCATGGGCTTGAAGGCAAATTATTTTGGTGTTTAATATCAGGCTATAGAATCAAATTGAAAATGTACACATTCGGTTTGAAAAGATTTAGTTGTGAATTCAATTAAATATATATAATCTTATAAACAGTTTAATATACCTAGAAGTTTCACAGTTCGTTAAAATTATCTAAAATGTGCTTAATTATAACTAAATGCAATTATGATTTAATGTCACCCTCAATATGTTTAATAGTTTCTATGAAATATCGCATTTTATCTCTAATCACGTTTTGGCGTAAGAAAAATTAAACTATACGTTCATCTGAGACTTAATGTTCATTCTTCTAAAGTTACACGTTCTGAATTGAATTACAGCTACAAATAATTGTTTCCATAAGTGTAAATATTTAAATGCATATAAACTAAAAATAAATAAAATGATGAGTGTTTTCTAAACCTATTAAAATATTATAAATTCAAACCTCTAATGTGTTTATATATATTTATGATTGCAAATTGAATTGTTAAAACTCCTATCAAAATACTCCCTTGCCGAGAGCCAGTCACTATTTTTAAACATGTGCAACGTGCACTTTTTAAAGTGATTTTTTAAAAAAAAAAAAATTTTTTTACTTTGGAGAGCTTCCTGGTTTTAAACTTGGCCAGAAAAATTCCATGATTTGCCCTTTTTTTGGAGAGGGGGAAGAAGTCTTAGAATTGCGTTTTCTTTTTAAAGATTGAAAACTTTTTGATATTTTATTTGCATTTTACACTTGACAACGGAAAGCTTTTTAGAAGTGTGATTTTTTTTTACCATAGAGAACGATATTTTTGCAATTTTGCTGTTGGATGTAAAGTTTTACACTATCATTATCACCGTTCAGATGCCATTTTTGATGAGTGTTTTCTACGTAAAAAGGACATGAAATACTTCTTAAGGCGTGTTTTTGCACTTTCGCGAGTGTATTTTGTGGGAGAAGTTTGAAGTTATTGGGGCGAAAGTTGAACATTTCTGGGTTTTTTTTAAAAAAAACCTCTTTTGAATTAGAGTGTTTTGTGCTTTTCCGAGTATCTGGCATTTGTTAAAAAGAGGAAAATGAAATATTTTGTACCTCAAATGTCCACTTTATTTTTTTTCTCTCTCGTGCAACAAACAATTCTGGAAATAATTTGGGTTTATTTTTAAATAAGTTCCCTCTCCCCCCCCCTCCCCACAAAAAAAAAGTTTAAAGTTTTGTTGCCGTTTCGGGAACAATTTTGATTTGCGAACCTTCCGCTTATGGGGAAGTGATACAAATTTTTTTTGTATTCAGCTTTCTTCAAAATTCAAGGCCATTCTTCTCCCTCACCCCCACCCTCCCCCGTGCTTCCTGTTTTGAAAGCATTGCTGACTTTTTTTTTGTAAAAATGTTTTAACGCTTTAAAATGTTTTGTTCTAAACACACCCTTTTTTTGTTGTTGTTGTTTTTAAATGGAAAACACCTATCTGATGTTGGCTTTTACATCTGCAACTCGGAAACGTTTAGAATTGACTTGAGGTTGTCATCAACGTCTCCGGGTTAATTGGCCGTGAATCCAAAGACTTATTTTTCTGTTGTCTGTGTTCTCCCTTCGGAAGGGGACGGGGAGCATCAAAAAAAAACAAATTGGCTCTCCATTACTGCTCCAATTGAGGCGTTGATGAACGGGACAGGCGCGAGATGGTCGCAGTCAAAATTCCTGGGTGGCTGCATTTCCATGAATTAAATCCGAGGTGTCTGCTTTTCCCCTCCCACAAAGTACAAACGAGTGGGTTTGCAGTGGGCTTCCACTTGTGGTGTGACTGGGAGGGAGAGTGCATGTTCTGCCCAGCAGTTCAGTGCTGGCAAAAGAACTGCTACTGCACGTGAGATAGCAAAGTCAATGTGGGCCAATGGTTACGCACCCTCCTCCCCTTGCGTCCCCGGGGTGGGGGTGGAGGGGGGAGGAAGAAGTAAAGTTGGTTTTCAGCCTATTTTTTTATTTTAAAAAAAACTGTTTGGAAGGTTTTTCCCTACTCGAAATTTCATCTGTTGAACTTTTGTACTTTTGATTTTTTTTATATTTGCAGTTTTGTGGACACTTTTTCCATTAAAACAGCCAGTTTGGGCCTCTCTATAAGATCAACATGAATGCAGAAGTAAGCACCAACATTTTTTTTTCAAGAAAACGTTTTTTAAAGCTGACGAGTGTTTAAGAGTTACAAAATATTTTCCTTTTTTTAAAATGCAACGCTATATACTCTGTATAACTTTTTTTAAAAAAACTTAATCTGTAGTGTTAGAGGTGTGCGTTGAGTCGATTTCCCAAAAGCGCACTTTGTTTGTGACTTTTATATATTTAGCTTTAGAGTCGTTTTTGGGTCAGACTTTAATTTGAAACGAAATCTGAGCGAGTGGCTTTTTTTTTAAGAACAAAGGTTTTTAACTTCTCTCTTTTTCTTGCGGTGTTTTCCCCCCTTTTTAATACTACCTACTCGAGCTGTTTATAAAAAAAACTCTCTGAACATTTTACATCGGATCAATCTTGATTCTGCCTTTCTCTTTTTTTTTCAAGCTTGAATCGAACTGTTGAATTTTAAGTGTATAAGTGCAATTTTTAAAGTTTTTGAACGTTTTATATTGATGGTATTTAGAGAGCATATATAACATAGATATTTTTATGCAGCTCCCTCTTTTCCCCCTCCCCTCCTTTCGATTTTTACAGTTAAGTAGTGCCTTTTTAGAGGGTTTTTGGGGTAGCCGGATGTGTTTTTTTTAGCGCCTGTATATTTTTCTAAAGCCGTTGGACTCTGGTGTCACGTTTGAGCAGAAGGTGAAATTTTTTTTCCCTTCCGTTCCCTGCCCCCTCCTGTCAGTGGGCCTTGAATTCAGCAGCGGGTTACTTTTGTTCGGGGGAACGATCCCAAACATGCTTTTACTTTTGGTCGCACCAAGTCATGAGTTTCTCTTGCTGTTCACGCTCTATTCCCCGAATCCCCCCAACCTCCCACCCCTTCTTCCTCCCCTCCCATGACTCCATCCATCCTCCCAACCCCGCAGGCGCACACATAAGCAAAACATGTGTCCTTTGATTTGTTTTCATGTGTTTCCAGACATGGGGGTTGAGGGGAAAGGGAGGGGGGAGCTGGCAACCAACACAGCTCACCATCGCTGCACCTACTGTGAGATTCTGCTGTGCGTATGTGCTTCCTACCTCCGCCCAGTCCTAGAGACCGCTGCTGCTGTGGGGTTAGTGGCATTCCTTCATACTCAGTCCTCTTGACCTTTTGTGAGCTGAAGGTGGCACGGTTGTCCAATTCACGCCTTCCCGATTGAGCAGCTTCTTTGAGAACGGTAACCGCTGCGGTTGGGAGGTGATGAATTTCCTTCTCTTCCCTTGACCTGCACCCCATCCCAAAAGTCCTGGTTTCCCGAGCAAATACTTTCCTGGCTGGTGTTCCCAATTGCTGATCTTAGTGGGAAGGAGAGTGAGGGAGTCTCGGGACAAAACAAGTTCTGGGAATCCACTTCCAAGACGCCCTGGCAATTTCGATGGCTGAATCTCAAGTCATCCCAGAATTGCAGAGCCTTCGATTTTCCAAGTGCTCCTGTTTCCCCCCTCCCCACTGTGGTTACTGATTTGGCTCGTTTTCCCCTCCCCTCCCGTGTCTCAATCTGAATCCCTGGTGCCTTGGGTCAAACCATCCGTCTTGTCCGGTGTCCGTCCGAGCCTCCCAGTTCATGTGGGGCTGCCGAGAGCAGATGGGGAAGTGCAGATGTCAGACCTTGGGTGTCTTTCCACGCCCTGTGCCCCACCCCCCCCCCCCCCACCCCCCCCCTTCCCGGTGCCCCCCAGCGCCTCGACGCCAAAGTGACCGTGAATCTCTCCAGCGGTTTCTGCGTTCACGTCTTGTTAACATAAGCACCACGCACCAAAACATTGCATTTAAATAAAAGAATTTGCACTCCATGAGGTGCCTTCTAATTTCTCGGGGCTTCTGGCAACCTGTTCTAAGCCTGGTTGGACGCAACTGAAGGGGTAACTTGATCACGGTAGACAAGGGAGCATTTACCAATGTCGCGCGTGTGGGTTTTGGGCAGGCCTTGACTGAGCTTCCTCACGGGGGCGAGAAAGATCGAGTGCTCGTATTTGAGTGAAACCTCTTGGTTTAGGTACGGAACTGTTTAGGAGATGGGGTGAGCTTTATCATCCCCAGGGGATTTGATGCTGTGGCCTCTGCTTCCCATGACTGTTACAAGCAACTCTCTGACTAAGCGACAGGCCGCTTATCTGGATTCTCTCTCAAATGTATCTGAAACACCGAGCAGTGTGACGTGTGCTGGCATAGGTATTTGTAGGCAGGTGCTGGATGTTGGCAGTACAAACAGTTTGGAGGCTGGGACTATTTCTCCTCTTTCCCCCGCCCCCAAAAGACGGCCATTTGTTTGTCCATCCACTCCAAGCTGTACGTGAGGGTGTGGAAGCGAGACGTGTGGCTCGGCTGGTCTGTCCAGCTCGCGCTGGGTCCCCTCCTCCGCGCCGCAGCGCTTCATCCACCCCCATCTCGTCACTCCCTACACAGTACCCATCGTCTGGAGCCAGTTGCAGGGGGGGAAGTGTTAGGTGGGTAGGCGAGGTTAGGTCAGAGCAGAATGGGGAGTGGGCGGAGAGTCGAGGTAGGGCAGGGGGGAACGACAGAGTTTTGAGGGTGGAAGGTTTGCTGCGGTACCATCAGTGACCGAAACGTTGATGGCGGGCAGTTTCCTGGCTTGCAACCCCCTCGGTTTCTTCCCATCCCACCCCAGGAGCATGTATCCTGTCTGGTGTTTGAGCCTCCTCATTCACTTCAGAGCAAAAGGCATGACGCATATAAAACCTGGGTGTCTCCCCCCTCCCCACCCACCTTGCTCCTTCCTGCCAGGTGCCACCCTAATGCAGGAGGCACAGTAGCTCGATTGTGCATAGCAAGATCCCACAAACAGCTGAGAGCCTAACCAGATCGGCACCTGTGCTTTCTGGGCTTTTCAGATGAGGGGTGACCTTTTTGGTCCTGCGTTTCCCCCCCCACCTTCTCCAGATCGTGAGGGGAGTCACATAGATTGAAAGTTCCACCCTCCAGGGAGACGGGTAGGGGGTGCGGGCGGGCTTGCACAGCCCTCAGCGAGGAGCAACTGACCCCACTGGTGCACCCTGAGACTTTTTTGTTTTTAATTATTAGGTTCCCTACAGTGTGGAAACAGGCCCTTCAGCCCAACCAGTCCACACCCACCCTCCGAAGAGCAACCCACCCTGAACCATTCCCCCCCCCCTACGTTTTCCCCTGACTCATGCATCGAACACGACGGGCAATATAGCATGGCCAATCCACCCTGACCTGCACATCTTTAGACTGTGGGAGGAAACCCACGCAGACACAGGGAGAATATGTAACCTCCACATACAAGACAGTCGCCCCGAGGCAAGGATCAAACTAGAGTCCCTGGCGCCGTGAAGCAGCGGTGTTATACTGAGCGGCCGTTCTGCTCCCAAGACCTGTAGAAGGGGCAGCACAAACAGCGGTCCCCATCTTGTGCTTAATCCCACAAGCATTCAAATCAAGTCCAGGGTAGGAGGCAGCCTGTGGGGGTGTGGGTTACCCTCCTGTCCTTTACCACCTTGCATTGGAGACTGGTCATTGCTGTCACAACCGATTTGTCTCTGGGGCCTGAACCAGGTGGGTTCAGAGGAGAGAAAGGGGGCAATCCCAGCTGTGAACGGTTAAAAGATGAAGGGAGGGTCCTTGCTATCCAAAGCGAAATGGGGCGAATTTGCAATGTGGTCAAAACACAACAGGGGCGGCGCTTATATATATATATAAAAAAAACTGCGATGCAAGTTATCTGGGAACGTTGGAGGGAATACAGCAGCGCTGTCTCACCAAGTAATGTCAGCACAGGGACAGGGTGACTCAGGGGTCCGGGTGATCAGTGAACTAGCAGATGGTGTTCCACAAGAGGTACAGTTAGTAAGTTTGCAGATGACCCCAAAATTGGAGGGTGTAGTGGACAGCGAAGAGGGTTCCCTCATTACAACAGGATGGGGACCAGATGGGCCAATAGGCTGAGAAGGGGCAGATGGAGTTTAATTCCGATAAATGCGAGGGGCTGCATTTTGGGAAAGCAAATCTTAGCAGGACTTATACACTTAATGGTAAGGTCCTGGGGAGTGTTGCTGAACAGAGACTTTGGAGTGCAAGTTCATAGGATAGTGAAGGAGGCATTTGGTATGCTTTCCTTTATTGGTCAGAGTATTGAGTACAGGAGTTGGGAGGTCATGGACAGGACATTGCTTAGGGCCACTGTTGGGATATTGCATTCAGTTCTGGTCTCCTTCCTATCGGAAAGATGTTGTGAAAGGGTTCAGGAAAGATTTACAAGGATGTTGCCAGGGTTGGAGGGTTTGAGCTACAGGGAGAGGCTGACAAGGCTGGGGCTGTTTTCCCTGGAGCGTCGGAGGCTGTGGGGGGACCTTATAGAGATTTACAAAATTATGAGGGGCTTGGATAGGGTAAATCGACATGGTCTTTTCCCTGGAGTCGGGGAGTCCAGAACTAGAGGGGCACAGGTTTAGGGTGAGAGGAGAAAGATATAAAAGAGACCTAAGGGGCAACGTTTTCTCACAGGGTGGTACGTGTTTGGAATGAGCTGCCAGAGGAAGTGGTGGAGGCTGGTACAGTGACAGCATTTAAAAGGCATCTGGATGTGTATATGAATAGGAAGGGTTTGGAGGGATATGGGCCGGGCGCTGGCAGGTGGGACTAGATTGGGTTGGGAACAAAGAAATGGCAGAAGAATTGAATTGGTACTTCAGATCTGTGTTCACTGGGGAAGACACGAGCAATCTCCCTGAGGTAACAGTGACTGAAGGACCTGAACTGAAGGGAATCTATATTTGCCAGGATTTGGTGTTGGAGAGACTGTTAGGTCTGAAGGTTGATAAGTCTCTGGGGCCTGATGGTCTACATTCCAGGGTACTGAAGGAGGTGGCTCGGGAAATCGTGGATGCATTGGTTTTCCAGAGTTCGATAGATTTGGGATCAGTTCCTGCGGATTGGAGAGTGGCTAATGTTGTACCACTTTTTAAGAAAGGTGGGAGAGAGAAAGCAGGAAATTATAGACCAGTTAGTCTGACCCCAATGGTGGGAAAGATCCTGGAGTTCATTATAAAGGATGAAATTACAACACATCTGGGTAGGAGTAACAGGATAGGACAGAGTCAGTCTGGATTTATGAAGGGGAAATCATGCTTGACTAATCTTCTGGAATTTTTTTGAGGATGTAACTCTGAAGATGGACAAGGGAGATCCGGTAGATGTAGTGTACCTGGGCTTTCAGAAAGCTTTTGATAAAGTCCCACGTAGGAGGTTAGTGAGTAAAATTAGGGCGCATGGTATTGGGGGCAAAGTACTGACTTGGATTAAAAATTATGACATCTCCATCGCCCCTCCCCCAAGTCCCTCCTCCCTACCTTTTATCTTAGCCTGCTGGACACACTTTCCTCATTCCTAATGAAGGGTTTATGCCCGAAACGTCAAATTTCCTGTTCCTTGGTTGCTGCCTGACCTGCTGCGCTTTAACCAGCAACACATTTTCAGCTTGGATTGAAAGTTGGTTGGCTGATAGGAAACAAAGGGTAGTGATAAACGGCTCCATTTCGGAATGGCAGGCAGTGACCAGTGGAGTACCGCAGGGATCAGTGCTGGGACCGCAGCTTTTTACAATATATGTTAATGATATAGATGATGGTATCAGCAATAACATTAGCAAATTTGCTGATGATACTACCTTACACTGAAAGACTGGAGCGTCTGGGCTTGTATACCCTTGAGATTAGAAGACTGAGAGGGGATCTGACTGAGGCATATAAGATTATGAAAGGATTGGACACTCTGGAGGCAGGAAACATGTTTCCGCTGATGGGTGAGTGCCGAACCAGAGGACACAGCTTAAAAATACGGGGTAGACCATTTAGGACAGAGATGAGGAGAAACTTCTTCACCCAGAGAGTGGTGGCTGTGTGGAATGCTCTGCCCCAGAGGGCAGTGGAGGCCCAGTCTCTGGATTCATTTAAGAAAGAGTTGGACAGAGCTCTCAAAGATAGTGGGATCAAGGGTTATGGAGATAAGGCAGGAACAGGATACTGATTAAGGATGATCAACCATCATCATATTGAATATTGGTGCAGGCTGGAAGGGCAGAATGGCCTACTGCACCTTGATATCTGGGTTGGCATGGACAGACATGTTGGACCGAAGGGTCTGTTCGAGTGCTGTCCATCTCTATGACTCAATAATTGCTTAGCGCTGACCCAAGACCGGACACTAGAATAGACCTGAAAAGGTAGCCCTGAGTGGAGGTGAGCGGGCCGGAGCTGAGCGTAAACGTTTGGCGCGTCCTTCGGCACGCCTGGTCGGTTTCTGCCCTGCAAGCTGCGTGCGTTCAGGGGAGCGATGGGGGTGCAGGCCCATCGGCAACGTTGGGATAAGTGCAGCCATGGGCAAGGTCAGGAGGGGGGAATTGGGCCAGGACCGGGCAGCTGGGGAACCAGGCTAGTGTGACGCAGACCGGTCGGGCCGAAGTGTCCGTTTCCCTGCTGTACGAATCTTGTGCCCCGGGGGGGGAATACACGGTCCCTGGGCGGTCCCGCAACAAGATTTCTGAGAGAAACGTTTATCCGTCGAGAGCCTGTTGCGATCAAGGCTGTGGTGGAGAGGTCAGCGTGGTTTTGAACGCCCTGTAACTTGGTAGGGTAAAAGGCTAGCCTGTGGAGGGTGTCTGCGCCCGTGGAGGAGAGGGTAGGTGCCGCTAACTGGGCAGACCCACCATCGCCAGAAAGCCTCACTTTTGAGCAGTCCGCGCGGAGCGACGTACTGCACTCGCACGGTGCCTGGGACCCGAGAGCGGGACGGGGGGTCAAGTCCGCCCGGGGTTTGGAAACTAGGGTTTGAAAGTTCTGACAGCGCAGGACCAGGAGGATGGGTCAGTTCCGCGCGTGCGCGCGAGAGAGAGAGATGGCAAGCGTAGGAACTTGTAAATGCAGGAGCCGTCAGCCCCTGCAGCTGCACAGGCTCCCGTCCGGACGTAACCTTCACCCCACAGATTCTCAGTCTTGTTGTGAAATCCCCGTGACCCACCTCCGAGAGCTCTGGGCCCCCTCGAATATCCCCCGATTCTAATGGCACCAGGGGCAAGCCAAGCCTTCGTCTTGGGGCTGGGGAGCACCCTCTCCTGACTGCCCACCCCCAGGGTGCTCCTTCAAAGGCCAGAGACGTGGCTTTTGAGAAAACGGGGAGAGGGGGGAGTTGGATAACTTTCTGAAAAGATGGTTTGCACTGAGCAGGCAGAGGTCAGGGGGGGTGGGGGGGTTTTGCGCTTTGATAGCAAGGAGGCGATGGGCTGAATGGCTTCCTCAGGGCGTGGTCAGTAGACCTGACCTTCCCAGGGGCTGTGGGTGCCACGCGAAATGGGAGGGGGGGGGAGAGGGCCGATGCACTCCCTCGTGCATGTGGACAGTCCCTTGTCCATCTTCAGACCCCCCCCACCCGAGTGAGGAATAGAGTCGACTCTAAAGCAACCAGGTGAAAGGCGCCTCCGTGCTGTCTGTCCGTGCGTCTCTGAGAGGGAGGCCAGGCTGGGCTCAATCACGCCAACCAGCAGGCCCTGGCTGGCCGGCCAGAGGTTCAGCCCCACCTCCTGATGGTCACACCGTCGTTTCCCCCCGCACCCACCCACCCACCCTGTCGGAAGGCTGCCTCCCACTGCTGAGGGGCGCCTCGTTGTGCTGACAGCCACGTGCCTCTCCCGCCAGAGGGAATTGTCACCCAGTGGGCCTTGTGTTCTCGTTTCGCTGAGAGCGAGCGGAGAACCGGACGCCCTTATGGTAATCGGCAAGGTCACCGTCATCGCCCACCCAGCTCGGAGGCTTACCGGGACGTTTGCTTTTTCTGGACAAGCGGGAAGCTTTTCCCCGAGTCGTTCTTGTGAGCTCTCTGGCCAGTTGCCGTGAGGAAAGCGCTAACGCTGACCGTCAGTGTTGGAGGGTTCAACGCAAAGCCTTTTTTTGCATCCCCACCCCTCGAGAGAGAGAGAGAGTCTGTAACGGCGCCGTACTCTGTCTCTGGCGCGCACCCCCTTATTTGTTTTCCCCCCCCCCCCAACCCGCAGCGGGTGAGCTGGCCCTTTTGGAGATGTGTTCCACCTGACATCATGCCCCCTCTCCCAGCCCAGCCCCCAGGTGCCCTCTGCCATCTTCCCTCCCCTGGTCCACCTCTCTCTCCACGCCAGCCCCGACAACCGTCCTGTCTGTTTTCATGTGTCCCTGACTCTGTCTCTCTCCCCCTCTCTCTCTGCCTTTTGCAGTACGTTTGTGGTGTGCACTCGATCTCGCGTGCGCGCTTGCCTGTCTCCCCCTCCTTTTATTCCATCTGAGGGTCCCCAGAGGGGTTTCAGCAAAACCTCCCACCAGTCGCGTCGCAGAGGGGCTTGAGCAGCGACCGCACTCTCCACGTCCCTGATCTCTCCCCACGTTCTCCCCCCCCCCCCCCGCCCAACCTGGGGTCGCCTTGTGGGGTGGTCACTGGGAGAGTTCCGAACTCGCCCTTCAGCCAGGGAAGGGTCTCTCCTCGCGGAGACGAGGGGTAGGGGGTCAGGGTGGGCCCGCAGTGGCGCTGGCTGAAGAGCACTTGAGGTGGGAGGCGGCGGGGAGTGCTGAGGGTCGTTAAAGGGGCCGTGGTGGGAGCCTGAGGGTCTGCTCGTGTCTTCTCCCACTGCCCTCTGCCTCGCTTTTCGCGTTGGCCTCTGATTACGCCAGGAGCGATTCTGTGCGCCAAACCACCCCTTGTGAGTCGGCCTGCGTTCGCCCGTCACTCGCCCTCGATGTCCCTGTCGCGGTTCACCTTGTAACTCGGTGCTCTTCATTAACCCACCCCACCTCGCTGCAGCTCTGGTCTGTTGTAACTGCTTTGCCCCCCTCCCTCCCCCATCCCCGTCCAGTGTAATGCCGCAGAGTGGGAGTGCCCCGAAGTTTAGTCCCTCGGGTGTTTCCCGAGTTCCCCACTCTCGGTTAGAGTCCAAGGAGCGGGCTGACTTGCTGCCCAAGAGCTGCCTGAAATTGGCCAGGGAAGATTTGTATTCCCATCCTGCAGTTGCCTTTGGCTGCAGTGAGGAAAGGAGTGGGGAGGGGAGTGCTGGAGAAGGGGTTGATAAAACGCACCCATCACTTCTCCGTCAGAGAGTGCACCTTCCTTTCCAGCTGTTTGTCCCTCTCTGTTAAAAAGCACACATCGCAGAACCGACACGGGCTGCCGGTGAGAGTAGGAGGTACTCGACGTTTCCAGCGCATGTCCAAAGCGCTCTGATCCCCAATGTCCTTCCTTAGCTGTACTCCGCCGTTTCTGCGTCGTGGGGCTCTTCAGACGCGCGCAGAAGTTGGAAAGGCTCAAGAGGGTCAGCCTGGCTGGGGGCGTCGAAAGCGTCTGCCCGTCAGACCCGAGCGCCGTCGCTCGCGCAGAGCGTGCGCAGAGCTCCGCTCTCAGGTGAAGGTTCCCTCGCCAAAGGGAGATTGGGCAGGAGAGAGAGATCTGCAGGCAGAAGGGCGGATGCTGGAGATCAGAGCGGCGCTGGGGAAAAGCGCAGCAGGTCAGGCGGCACCCAAGGAGCAGGAGAGTTGAGGTTTCGGGCAGAAGCCCTCTGTCGGGAATCTCTGCCTGTCAGGAGTTGAGGAAAAGGAGGTGTAACCTTCCTAACGGGTGCACGGTCCTGAGGGCGGCTCAGTTGAATGCAGTAGTGGTACCCTTATTTGAGGAGGGAATGTATTTGTGCTGGAGGTTGGCTGGATTGGGACGAAGGGGGTCTGTCTGTGGGGAGAGATCGAGCAGTTTAGGCCGTTGCTCGTTGGGTGTTTAAAACAATTGAGATCGAATTGAGGTGCGCAGGGTGGTAAAGGGTGACTGCAAAGTAGCTGTAGGGAGGATGTTTCCCTTGTGTGAGGCAGGCTAATTTCAGAACAAAATGTGGCAGATTCAAAACCGAGGCCATGAATTATTTCTCTCAATGGGTGGCAAGCCTTGTGTAATTCATCCTCCCAAAACGCCAGGGGCTGCATTTTTTTGGAAAGGCAAATCTTAGCAGGACGTATCCACTTAATGGTAAGGTCCTGGGGAGTGTTACTGAACAGAGAGACCTTGGGGGGCAGGTTCATAGCTCCTTGACAGTGGGGTCGCAGGTAGATAGGATAGTGAAGGAGGCGTTTGGTATGCTTTCCTTTATTGGTCAGAGTATTGAGTACAGGAGTTGGGAGGTCATGTTGCGGCTGGACAGGACATTGGTTAGGGCCACTGTTGGAATATCGCGTGCAATTCTGGGCTCCTTCCTATCGGAAAGATGTTGTGAAAGGGTTCAGGAAAGATTTACAAGGATGTGGGAGGGTTTGAGCTACAGGGAGAGGCTGGGGCTGTTTTCCCCGGAGCGTCGGAGGCTGAGGGGGTGACCTGGTTTATAAAACCATGAAGGGGCAGGGATAGGGGTAAATAGACAAGGTCTTCCCCCCCCTGGGGTGGGGGGAGTCCAGAACGAGAGGGGGGTAGGTTTAGGGTGAGAGGGGAAAGGGAGCTGAGGGGGTAACTTTCTCACCCAGAGGGTGGTGCGTGTGTGGAATGAGCTGCCAGAGGAAGTGGTGGGGGCTGGTACAATGACAGCATTGAAAAGGTGGATGGGGACAGGGATAGGAAGGGATTGGAGGGATATGGGCCAAGGGGCTGGCAAACGGGGACTGGGTTAGGTTCGGGATATCTGGGTCGGCACGGACGGGATGGGCCAAAGGGTCTGTTTCCGCGCTGTACGTCTCTATGGCGCTTGAGTGCAGTGGGCCCCAGGGGAGGTGGGCATGTTTAATGCGTAATGTGTTGAAGGGTCACAGAGAGCGGGCGGGAGAGTGGGGCCGGGGCCAAGGTGAGATCAGCCGCGGTTGTCTCAAAAGGCAGGGCAGGGTGAGGGTCACCGTTTCAGCCTCGAGGGTGGGGACTCTTGTTACTGAGCATCGAGAGGCCTTTGCGAGATCTTGGAGGGAGCTGGAGTTGGGTGGGGTTTGTGAGGCAGTGGGCCGGACCCTGGCCCCTATGCATCCAGCTCAGCCCCTGGTACCTCGCAGCTTGGTCAACTGTTAAAGACTGGGCAGACATCAAGAGTTTGGATTTACGCTGGCGTGTGTTCAGGACTGCTTTACGTGTGATTTGGAGTTGCAGCAGGGTGTACAGAGTTTAAAAATCACGCAACGCTAGGTTATAGTCCGACGGGTTTATTTGGAAGCACTAACTTTCGGAACGCTGCTCCTTATCAAAGGGATTGTGGAGTAAAAGTCCTGGGATTTACATACGAAACCAGCGTGGTCATCCTGAAAGATGCCAGGCCGACCAAGCAGCCCCAGCTTATCTCCGATCCGTAACTTCGGTTGCGTCTCACCGCGAACGTTTGCTGTCGGTCCTCTCTGTCCCGGCTCCCCACCAGCCACCTGACGAAGGAGCCGCGCTCCCGACGGCTGGTGCTCCCCACCGTCGCGCTCTCGGGTGGCCGTTCCGCAGCGCAGGCGGGCGCGCGGGCGACACTCCGTGCCGCGGGGGAAGTGCCGCTGTCGGGTGAAGTTGGTTCGGTCAGGTCTGTGCAAGGGGGAAGGGGTGGATGTTGGGACAGCACCTTGGAATGGCCTCGTGAGCTTATCCTACCCCTCCCCCAAACCCCTTGGTCCAGTCAAATACCTCCCCACCACAGCTGCCCCCAGAGTGTCGCCTCCCAGAACGTGGAGCTGAAAGCTCGCCTTGACCAACGGAATTGAAAACCCCGTTGGGCTTCCCTCCCGTGCAACTGGGCTGGCCCATAACGTGCCCCGCGGGGCTGACCCTCCCTGTGCGTTCAGGCGGCGTTGTCCCGGGTCCGCAATGCCACCGGGGCGGCGTTCCAGAGGCCCCGGGATCCCAATCCCCACGTCGGTGAACCCCGCAGCGCGCAGGCGCTCCCGTCTGGGACCCACAAACCGAAATCGGAGCGGGAGGAGTCCGCTCGGCCCCTCGAACCTGCACCCCTCTGCCTCTCCCTGCCTCCCGTTTCTGCCCTCCCAGGTCACCAGGAACATCCTTCCTGTCTTTACCCTGTGCGGTTCCATTCCAACCTCCTAGGCGTCTGTGAGATGCCACCCACCAGCTGGGAGGTCCAAGCGCCAATCCCCGTGACCCCTCACCCCTGACTGCCACCGCGAAAATGGATTTGTTTATCCCCACTGCCTGCGGATCGGACCCTCATTACTACACTCCCAGTCGCTCGCCAGCTCCAGTCTCACGCGTGTTACTTTTATACGCCCATCTGTTATTGGGAGAGGTGGGTGGTTGGGGAGGGAGAAACCCCTTTAGCGAGTCCCAGGTAAATGGCACCCACTGGATGCCCCTCCAGGACCAACTCTCTCCCGCGTTCCATCCCTGAAAAGCTGCAGTGCCTAGGCCGGGCCTGACTTCCCTTCAGACCCTCCGTCGCTGACTCTGTTTGACCCCGGCGTTTGTGTTCCCAGGCTTGAGTTTTGACTGCGTTTCCCCACCTTCCCCAGAAATGGCAGACGCCAGGCCCTCAGGCCAGGGAGGGCTGGCCAGCAAACGTTGGGCAGTTCCCCCCCCCCCGGGGGCTCCGCCAAAGAGTAGGTCTCGGAATTGGCCGACTCTGTCGGGCTTTATCTCTGGGGTTGAGCTTTATCAAAACAAAACACGCCCCTTCCGGTCCTAAAGAAGCCGCGTGAAGGTGTGGCGCAAGTTGGCCGAGGGTGGGCGCACTGGGCTGAGTGGCGGCTTCTGAGTTGGCGACACTTGGGCGTCCCCAGGGGAAGGGGAAGGGTAACATTGAACCAGCCCCGCCTGGGGGTTTCGCTGAGTGTCGCTGCCTGGAAGGTGTAGGTGGTGCTCTGTGTGTGTGTGTGTGCCCACACCCCCTGTCCGGTCTTTCCACGTGCCCCCGTCGCACCCTCTGGGGGGAGTGACGTGTCACGAAAAGCCCCCTGGTCGCTCGGCGGTGTTATCGACGCCCGGACCGCACGACTGTACCCGGCTCAGCTCCCCCACGGCGCCTCTTCCCCATCCCCAACCCAGCCTGAGCTTCCTCGGCGATGCCAGAGGGGTTCGGTCTCACTGGCTGGGTAGGCGAGGCGATAGGCGCGGCCACGCCTAGGACTCAGCCGCGACGCTGGGGGTCTGGTGTCACCGTTCCCTCTGGGGGAGGGGGAAAGACACGGTGCTGGGGCAGCAGTCCTGGCGGAAGGGGTGCCCGCCGTCCCGAGGGAGCGTCACGGTGCTGCCGTCCCGGCGGGCTGCGACAACGGGTCTTCTCTGTGCCCCGCCTGGCCGCGCGGGCGGTAATCCCTCGGGAGATAGGAGCGGATTATTCTCGTTATTTTTCACCTCCCTCCCGACCGCGAGCGTAAGGGAAGAGAAATGACGGCGAGGGGGGGGGGGGGGGGGGGGGCCGCCGCGCGCGCGGGCGCTCTCTCCCTCGGCCAACGGGTCCGAGAAACGGCAGCGACCTGGTCCGGGGGGGGGGGGGCGCTACGTAAATGCGAGTCCGCTCGCGGGATTTGCTGAACTCCTACAGCCAGCGGCGCCCGAAATGACTAGTGTGCTCCCCGCACGCACCCCCTCCCAGTGAGATATCTTAAGTACAGCCCCCTCTCTTTGAGAGAGGTCACTCTTCTGCAAGAGCCACACTCGTTTTGGCTAGATGATAGCAGGATTTTCACGAGAGCAAGCGAAGATTCTCCCCCCACCCCGCACCGCGTGAATTAACGCTCCTTCACTTGTCGCCATGATGAAACGTTTCATAGGAACGCTCTACTCTTGCATGGGGGATATGGTGGGATACTTCGCGAGGGGGTGGGGGGGGAGACTGAGGGGTAAGGAGGGGGCGATCTCCGCGGCAGGTGAGGCCGGGCAAGCGAGCGCTCGGTCTCCGAGGCAGGAGGAGGAAGGAGGGTGATGGAGCAGGAATACCTGATGACCCCTCGCAAATCAGGAAGTTGGGGGAGGGGGGGGCTGGGTGGTGCCAGGATTCAGGAGCGGGAGTCGGCTCGTTTCACCGATGGCTCAACGGCGTCTCCTTCTCTTCCGACAAACCCCCCCTTCCCCCTCTCCCCCTCTCCCCTCTCCTCCCCAGGGGTACGACAGCCTCATGGCCGCCAAGCTGATGGCCAGCAACGTCACCAACAAGAACGACCCGCGGTCGCTGAACTCCCGGGTGTTCATCGGCAACCTGAACACGGCCGTGGTGAAGAAGACCGACGTGGAGGTGCTCTTCGCCAAGTACGGCAAGATCGTCGGCTGCTCGGTGCACAAGGGCTACGCCTTCGTCCAGTACGCCAACGAGCGCACCGCCCGGACGGCAGTGGCCGCCGAGGACGGTCGGATCATTGCGGGGCAGCCGCTGGGTGAGTGCGGGCCCCCCCGCTGGCAGCTTCTCGCCCGCCTGTCCTGGTTTGGGTGGGTTGGGGGTGGGGTTGAGCGGGACGCGTGGGTCGCTCCCGGCTGTCGGGGGAGCGGGCGTGTGTGGGAAGCGGGTCGCGGACCGAGAGTGGGCGCCCTCTCCTGACGCGTCGTTCTCCAGCTGAGCCTGGGGATCGGAACAGGGCGAGCCTCTCCCCGTCGCCGCGCGCTCCCGGCGTTACCGTTTACCGGCTCACTCCAGCCACCCCCTCCCCTTCCCTCTGTGTCCCCACCCTCCTCCCCCTCAGCCCCACTCTCTCGGGCATGTCTACCCCCTTCCCCTCCCCCATAACCCCACGAGCACTTCCTCCCCGAGCCCCCTGTCCAGCGAATTCCTCCCACACCCTCAACTGGGGGTGCTGCTCTGTCTTCGCTCCCAGGGCACCACTTCCTCTCTCTCAGCACCCCCTCCCTCACTTCGTGCCCCCTCTGACTACTCATCTCTCTCCCCAACCCTTTCTCTCTTCCTGCCCCTCGTTCTCTCACTGCCCCTCCCTGCCCCCCCTGTTGATCCCCTTGTCATCCTCCCTGACCCCTCTCCCCCACGCTCTCGCTGCCCTCCCTCTTCCCCCTCCTTCCCCTCACTCTCGTTGATCCCCCCTTGCTCCCCTCCCTCTCCTTCCTCCTGTCTTGCTGTCCCCCTTCCCCACCATTGATCCCCCTCACACTCTCCCAGTCTCCTGCTGTCCCCCACTCACTCTCAGAGTCATAGAGATGTACAGCACAGACACAGACCCTTCGGCCCAACCTGTCCGTGCCGACCCAGATATCCCTAACCTAATCTAGTCCCACCTGCCAGCCCTTGGCCCATATCCCTCCAATCCCTTCCTATCCCTGTCCCCATCCACCTTTTAAATGCTGTCATTGTACCAGCCCCCACCACTTCCTCTGGCAGCTCATTCCACACACGTACCACCCTCTGGGTGAGAAAGGCCCCTTTTATATCTTTCCCCTCTCACCCTAAACCGTAACCCTCTAGTTCTGGACTCCCCAAACCCAGGGGAAAGAACCTATCCATGTCCCTGATGATTTTATAAACCTCTATACGGTCACCCCCTCAGCCTCCGACGCTCCAGGGAAAACAGCCCCAGCCTGTTCAGCCTCTCCCTGTAGCTCAAACCCTCCTACATCCTTGTAAATCTTTACTGAACCCTTTCACAACATCTTTCCGATAGGAAGGAGACCAGAATTGCACGCAATATTCCAACAGTGGCCCTAACCAATGCCCTGTCCAGCCGCAACATGACCTCCCAATCCCTGTACTCAATACTGATAAACGTCTCCTTCACTATCCTATCTACCTGCGACTCCACTTTCTAGGAGCTATGAACCTGCACTCCAAGGTCTCTTTGTTCAGCAACACTCCCCAGGACCTTACCATTAAGTGTATAAGTCCCGCTAAGATTTGCTTTCCCAAAATGCAGCCCCTCGCATTTATCTGAATTAAACTCCATCTGCCACTTCTCAGCCCATTGGTCCATCTGGTCCAGATCCTGTTGTAATCTGACGGAACCCTCTTCGCTGTCCACTACACCCTCCAATTTTGGGGTCATCTGCAAACTTATTATTCAAACCTCCTATGTTCACGTCCAAATTCTTTATATAAATGATGAAAAGTAGCACTAATCCTTGTGGCACTCCACTGGTCACAGGCCTCCAGTCTGAAAAACAACCCTCCACCACCACCCTCTGTCTTCTACCTTTGAGCCAGTTCTGTATCCAAATGGCTAGTTCTCCCTGTATTCCGTGAGATCTAACCTTGCTAACCAGTCTCCCATGGGGAACCTTGTCGAACGCCTTACTGAAGTCCATGTAGATCACATCTACTGCTCTGCCCTCATCAATCCTCTTTGTTACTTCGTCAAAAAACTCCATCAAGTTTGTGAGACATGATTTTCCACACACAAAGCCATGTTGACTATCCCGAATCAGTCCTTGCCTTTCCAAATACATGGACATCCTGTCCCTCAGGATTCCCTCCAACAATTTGCCCACCACCGAGGTCAGGCTCACCGGTCTATAGTTCCCTGGCTTGTCCTTACCACCCTTCTTAAACAGTGGCACCACGTTTGCCAACCTCCAGTCTTCCGGCACCTCACCTGTGACTATCGATGATACAAATATCTCAGCAAGAGGCCCAGCAATCACTTCTCTAGTTTCCCACAGAGTTCCCGGGTACACCCGATCAGGTCCTGGGGATTTATCCACCTTTACCCGTTTCAAGACACCCAGCACTTCCTCCTCTGTAATCTGGACATTTTGCAAGATGTCATCATCTATTTCCCGACAGTCTATATCTTCCATATCCTTCCCCACAGCTAACACTGATGCATCACCGCCTCCACTCTCTCTCTCTGTGTCTCTCTCTCTCTCTCCTCTCTCTCTCTCTCTCTTTCTCTCTCTCTCCCCCTCCCTCCCCGCCTTCCTGCTGTGCTCATGTCTTGCCATGGTGAATGGTTCAGCCCGACGCTCCCCTGGCCCGCTTGGTGGAGTCCTCCCGATGCTGTTTTCTCCCCGTGGTGAGTGCTGGGATGTTTATGGAGAGCTGTGACACACAGCGGGGAAAGTGAGGAGAGGGACTGCAGAGTGAGAGTATGGGGGGACAGGCAGCTGTGGGGTCCCACACACCACGGAAACAACAGGGATGTTCGAAATGCTGAGTGCTCTGGCCCTGGATTCCGGAGGAGCGGCCGAAGGGATTGTGTCTTTGAGACCTGAGCCCCACACTGTGCAGGAAGATCCCAGCGTGCAGCTCCCTTCTTGGGCAGGGTGGGGGCACATTTCCAGGGGCCACTCCCTCTCACACGCGCAGTATTTCACTCACACTGTCACTTTCACACTCGTGCTCTCACTCTCGCTGTCTCTTATGCTCCTGCTCGCGCTCTCGCACCTACTGTCTCTCTCTCTTCTTCCT